>NW_021166912.1:35000-52983 GCF_900634415.1 Cottoperca gobio | reverse complement strand
TTGACTTAGTCACGATAGTCACGCAAGTTGTTCGTGAAGTTAACGTCAACCACGATCTTCTCCAAACCTTAACCCGCCAAGTACTTTTGTTATAATCAATAAATACAGGCCCAGCCTTTATTGCAATACAAACTAAATAGAAAAACATGTATGATCGACCTTCTTATATCGTCAGATCGCCCTTCTGTCGTCGTCATGCTAGCACACTGTAGAAAGGGAGAATTGTCTAAAATCAGCGTTCCTGTAACCCTTTCTGAATTCGTAAAAGAAAGATTAAGAGAAGAAATGATAATCTAACATTTATGAATGAAGCCTAATGTTCCTTCAGCCGGGGCGTGGAGCAACCACATCCTCCACATACAGACGGGGGTGTAGCTTCCTGTCTATAAGATAAAAGCTTCCTGTCTATAGGCACTCATGCACCAGCCGCTCCCACGCCGGTTTACATCCACGCTCCCGGTGTTGCTGGTCATTATGTGAGCGGCTCATTATTCTGCAGACTCTGTTAGAAACACCTGGAGGGCTCCACCACCTTTACTGCTGACAGCAGGCTGATCAGGGGAGTAATGAGGGAGAGACGTCAACTACGTTACCCAGAATCCCACAGGGAGCTATCATAGGGTCAGTGATTGGACCTGAGTACTTCCTGTTTACGGTGCTGACGGTCCCCGAGGATCACGAAGACCCATAATGAAGATAAGAAGAAGAACATCAGCAGCCATTTTTCAACCGCAAACCTGAGCACTACGACTGCAAAGACATTCAAGTTCCTGAAGGGTTTCATGTTTAACCCTCTGAACCCCGCTGGCTTTCAAAGACCATGTTTCATTAGAAACAACAAAATTACATTTAGCCAAAAACTATAAAAACTGAAATTTACGAAGGTCCTTGAACTAATCATGTGTGACGAACGCTTCCATCAGTAAAATAACCAAAACCCATCACATGAAACATGAAGTGACCTGCAGGCGGAGAGCAGTTTATATTGGTGACACTTGGGGAAATGTTTTCTATATTAATTCCATTTTATAAAAATCAAAGAAGTTCATTATAAGCTTCATATTGCAATGAAAAACAAGTAACAGGAAACTGCCTCCGGGTTCAGAGGGTTAACATATTAATGTACGCTTTCTATTCTGCAAATCTTTTCATTTAAATTAAATTATAATAATACAACACTAAATGTTTATAAAGCTTCAGTAAAGCCACTTTGTAACTAAATTCAGAAACAACTACAGCCACTTGAGCACAGGACGAATATATATTCTGAACTAATGGAACATGAATGTCTGCAGAGTAGATTTCTGACTTCCAAGGTGCACGGAGTGACGAGAGTCCAAAGTACTTGACCTTATTCTTTGCCTGAACTGGGACGCTTCCATATTGCGTCACGCATTTGAGCATATTAACATTTATATAGTATATATATATATATTATATATATATATATATATATATAGATATATATATATATATATATATATATTGTTTTTAAATCCTTTATCGTCCCATCTTTATCAAAAGGTACTTTTGGTCCTCAAGTTTATTATATTTTCCCTTTGATAAACAGCCGGTACAGTAAACAGTAGAGCAGTAATACTCCATCAGTACTGCATCTGTCTGATAGATTTATTCCTCCAGCTAACTAAAGGCCATTAGTCTCAGACACACAGGGACACATTAGCAGAGCTCATAAACTGAAAAACTCTCTGAAGCGTTAACATTCAGCAGCGTTGGCAGAGACTGCAGCAACATGCAGCAACACACAGCCACATGTAGCAACATGTAGCAACATGCAGCCACATGCAGCAACATGCAGCCAACACGCAACCACATGCAGCAACACGCAGCCACATGTAGCAACATGCAGCCACATGCAGCCACATGCAGCAACACGCAACCACATGCAGCAACACGCAACCACATGCAGCCAACACGCAACCACATGCAGCCACATGCAGCAACATGCAGCCACATGCAGCCACATGCAGCAACACGCAGCCACATGCAGCCACATGCAGCAACACGCAACCACATGCAACAACACGCAGAAACACACAGCCACATGTAGCAACATGTAGCAACATGCAGCCACAACTAGCAACATGCAGCCACATGTAGCAACATGCAGCCACATACAGCCACATCTAGCAACATGCAGCCACATGTAGCAACATGTAGCAACACACAGCCACATCTAGCAACATGCAGCCACTGCAGCCACATCTAGCAACATGCAGCCACATGCAACAACATGCAGCCACATGTAGCAAACATGCAGCCACATACAGCCACATCTAGCAACATGCAGCCACATGCACAACATGCAGCAACATGCAGGAACATGCAGGAACATGCAGCCACATGTAGCAAACACACAGCCACATACAGCAACATGCAGCAACATACAACAACATGCAGCAACATGCAGCCACATGCAGCAACATGCAGCCACATGCAGCAACATGCAGCAACACGCAACCACATGCAGCAACACGCAGCCACATGCAGCAACACGCAGCCACATGCAGCAACATGCAGCAACACGCAACCACATGCAGCAACATGCAGCCACATGCAGCAACACGCAGCCACATGCAGCCACATGCAGCAACATGCAGCAACACGCAACCACATGCAGCAACACGCAGCCACATGCAGCAACATGCAGCCACATGCAGCCACATGCAGCAAACATGCAGCAACACGCAACCACATGCAGCCACATTCAGCAACATGCAGCAAACACGCAACCACATGCAGCAACACGCAACCACATGCAGCAACATGCAGCAACACGCAACCACATGCAGCAACATGCATTCATTTTATTTAGCAACATGTAGCAACATGCAGCCACATTCAAAATTAAAATGGTAAAATGTTAAAGATAAATAACTCAAAGTCGATAAAATAAAATATAAACACCACAGACAAAATTAATGTACATTTTTTAAATTAAAACTTAAAAACTAAGTCTAAACAGTTTAAAATGAAATTATTTCTCAGTTTTTAATTAAGTCAAACTGAAGCTTCTGTTAGAGTTAATTGTTTCATTAGTCTTTAAAAACCAAAACTAGGAGCTATAAGAAGCTAAAGGGTCTGGAGCTCTGTCATATTACTGTACGAGAAGGGCACTCAGATCTTTCCATAAGTGAAAAATAATGCAAATATTGATGGCTTCTTCTCCAGCATTTAATAATTAGTGAACATCTACTGAAGGATATTCTCCAGTGTGGAGGTGAGGAGAGGGTAAAAGCATCAACAAGGAGCGCTGGGCTTGCAGGTCGAACAAGTCAAACCGCTTAGAGCTTTCGACAAACCCACAAGATGTGACCTTGACCCTCTACCTAGCTTCTCGGCTGACCATTTCACCTCGCTCTCTCTCTCCTCTCTCCCTCTCTCCGCACCTCGCTCTCTCTCTACTCCTCCTCTCTCCCCTCTCTCTCCTCTCCTCCTCCCTACTCTCTCTACTCTCTCCTCTCTCTCGCTTCTCTCCCTCTCCCTCTCTCTCCTCTCCTCTCTCCTCACCTCCCTTCTCGCACCCTCTCCATCTCCCTCCCTCTCCTCTACCTCCCTCCCCGTTGTTCCTCCCGGGGGCAGTAAGCACACTTAATTTAAGCATTGAGAAACTCCTTCACGTGTCCTATAATATAATATATAATAATGGATCTAGTCCTGTACTTAATTAGGATTTTCATAATGTTTTATTTATTAGACACTTGGGTCTTTATGAGGCTTTAGTGAAGTTGATGTTCTGGGTTATTTTATTTTAACGGACTCCTCTCAGTGTTTTCCTGTTTATTGATTTAAGTTTTTCTGATGACTGGAAAATTCTCCGAACTGCTCTACCTTAAAGTTCAGGCGGTGGATTTTCCCAGAAAAGGTAAACACAGGATGCAGTGTGTGTGTGTGTAAGAGTGTGTGTGTAAGTGTGTGTTGTGTGGCCTTCAGGTCCATTGAGTGGACTTTACACTGAGCGGTCTGTTCTCACAAACACACTCATTCAGCTCAAGTATCACTTCTCTTTAAACAAGGCAGCAGTGTGTCGTTCCCTTCATCCCCTGGAGTGTGTGTGTGTGTGTGTGTGTGTACGTGTGTGTGTGTGTGTCTCCCTTCATTCAATAACTTAACAGCTTGTTCAATCCAGATGTTATAAGCAAACAGCAGCAGTTCATACTGTTCAGACGCACACACACACACACACGCACACACACACATACACACACACACACACGCACACACACACACACACACACACGCACACACACACGCATGCACACACACGCACACACACACAAGCTCAGGTTTAACTGTGTCATCGTGTCATCGTTATGTCATCGAATGTCATCGTCATGTCATCGTATGTCATCGTATGTCATCGTCATGTCATCGTCGTTATGTCATCGTATGTCGTCGTTATGTCATCGTTATGTCATCATTATGTCATCGTTATGTCATCATTATGTCATCGTTATGTCATCGTTATGTCATCATTATGTCATCGTTATGTCATCGTATGTCATCGTCATGTCATCGTCGTTATGTCATCGTATGTCATCGTATGTCATCGTTATGTCATCGTTATGTCATCGTTATGTCATCATTATGTCATCGTTATGTCATCGTTATGTCATCATTATGTCATCGTTATGTCATCGTATGTCATCGTATGTCATCGTCATGTCATCGTCATGTCATCGTCGTTATGTCATCGTATGTCATCGTTATGTCATCGTTATGTCATCGTTATGTCATCATTATGTCATCGTTATGTCATCGTTATGTCATCATTATGTCATCGTTATGTCATCGTATGTCATCGTCATGTCATCGTCGTTATGTATCGTATGTCATCGTATGTCATCGTTATGTCATCGTCATGTCATCGTCGTTATGTCATCGTATGTCATCGTATGTCATCGTTATGTCATCGTTATGTCATCGTTATGTGGGTAAAAGACGATTTTGTGATGGAAAAGTTAAAAAGTGATTCAAATTCGCAAATCTAACCGAAGATTTGAGCTGAAAAAGTTGCAGCTACAATCAAAATTGTCTCTCAATTCTTGAAACTTCTTAACTTTTGAAGTGAGGGCTGGTGTTCAGACACTGGGCTGTGCTCCTGTACTGGGCTTTGAAAACAAACATGAATGTCATTTAAAGATCTAATTATAATTATGTGCAGCAGTAAAATGTCAAACACACACATGAATAGATATGTCACGGCAGGAATATTAATGTCGTGCGACTCGAGTCACGATACCAGAAGTTAGCAGTCGATACCAGTGAAATATTACGATTCTTGATACTGACTCGATACCACGGTAAAAAACAAACAATAACTGCATGTTCTCCAACATCACTCCTTTATTACTCAGACTGGTCAGGAAGTTAAACATCTAATATCTATTTTATATTTCTGTGAAAACATCTGCAAAAAACATTTATTCAAGTTTCTCACCAAAAACTACATTTTACAAGATGACATTTGAACACATCATGATAACGTTATAATTGACCTTCAATCAATACAAATGTTACAAATGTTTACTGAATGGAGCCTGAACGCACCACAATGCAACTCCGATCACTGGCTGCTAACAGCTAACAGCTAACGTTAGCTAGCTCTCCTGCAGATTTTCCACACAGATTAGTTGTTTACAGCTTCATCAGGTAAAATAGTGTTAGTTTCGAGCCCTGACGGAACCACCGGCACTACGGTACCTGTGGTTCTGTAGAAAAACAAATACTGTCCCGTTTTCAGATTTAATTAGAATAACCCTTTCCAGAAGAAGCTGCAAAGACACTGCTTCATCACTGAAACCCGGCACGTTCAGGGACAAAGAGAAACACGGCAGGTGTTGTGTAATCTGTCACCTGTCACCAGGAAGTAAAAGTTTATTATAAAGTTACAGAATAAAGCTGACAGCAGGTTTAAACTGACAACCACAGACTTCAGGAGGAAATCAAAGACATGGAAAGTGTCAGAGGAATAAACTTTCTTGAGTCAAACATCAGATTATAGACGTTGATCAGCTGGACTGAAGCGTTACAACCTTTCACACGTTCCTCAAGTGTTCAATATTTTATCAACTAAAGTGGCAGGAATAACACGTGTGTGTGTGTGTGTGTGTGACCTGTAATGTATGTGTGTGTGTGTGTGTGTGTGACCTGTAATGTATGTGTGTGGTGTGTGTGTGTGACCTGTAATGTATGTGTGTGTGTGTGTGTGACCTGTAATGTATGTGTGTGTGTGTGTGTGGTGTGACCTGTAATGTATGTGTGTGTGTGTGTGTGACCTGTAATGTATGTGTGTGTGTGTGTGTGTGTGTGTGTGTGTGACCTGTAATGTATGTGTGTGTGTGTGTGTGTGTGTGTCCTGTAATGTATGTGTGTGTGTGTGTGTGTGTGTGTGTGTGACCTGTAATGTATGTGTGTGTGTGTGTGTGTGTGTGTGTGTGTGTGTGTGTGTGTGTGTCCTGTAATGTATGTGTGTGTGTGTGTGTGTGTGTGTGTGTGACCTGTAATGTATGTGTGTGTGTGTGTGTGTGTGACCTGTAATGTATGTGTGTGTGTGTGTTTGTGCATCTCCTTTTCGTTCTAATAGGATCAGTTTGGCCTTTTTTCACTCTTCCTGCCCTGAGAATAAAAACATTTGCACTGACTGCAGAATCCAACACACACACACACACACACACATACATTACAGGTCACACACACACACACACACACACACACACACATACATTACAGGTCACACACACACACACACACACACACACACATACATTACAGGTCACACACACACACACACACACACATTACAGGTCACACACACACACACACACGCACACACACACACACATACATTACAGGTCACACACACACACACACACACACACACACATTACAGGTCACACACACACACACACACACACACACATACATTACAGGTCACACACACACACACATACATTACAGGTCACACACACACACACACACACATTACAGGTCACACACACACACACACACACACACACACACACATACATTACAGGTCACACACACACACATTACAGGTCACACACACACACACACACACACACACACATACATTACAGGTCACACACACACACACACACACACACACACACACACACACACACACACACACACACACACACACACACACTGGGAAAGCTTCCAGCCGTCTGGAGTGGAGATGGGGTGAGTGTGTGAGTGTGTGAGTGTTTGTGTGTGTGTGTGTGTGTGTGCGTGAGTATATAGACGGGTTAGGGGCGAGGGGGTAGATTAGGGGGGGGGGGGGTGTTTAGCGGGAGCTTTTGTTACCGTGGGAACAGACGCTTGATGGACAGGGCACTCGACCGTTGACGTGGTAACGGGAGATTGTTATCACTGTCAGCCAATCAGCCTCCTCCCAGGGAGAGTCTGTGTGACCCAGAACTTCACTACCGTCGTTCTCTTCTTCTGCTCATGTAACGTAACACACGGGTCACAGGTTTGATTCCCACTACAAGTACTTCCTGTTTCCTCAGTGGAGGTCTCCCTGGAGAAGAAATTAAAGAAAGTCCAGAAGATTCTTTAGAAAGGCTAAAAATACCCGTCAGATGTTTGGTCCCGGGTCGAAGCAGCGAGTCTGGGTTTATGAATGCTCTTTACTTTGTACAGCTCCTGCAGTTCTGGAATGATCTGTACAGGACGTCTGTCATTTAGTTTTCTCTCAGGTGAGTTTGTTGTTTCAGGTCATTGTGCGGTCGCTGGACAGGAATAAATACAGAACATGTTGCAGGAAATACGAAGGAATAAGAAAAGGAAAACTATACAAGTGTGTGAGGACTTTTGTTAGGGCAGGTGAGCGCTTTAATGCAGGATCCCCTCCCCCGCCTCCACCCGTCTGGGAGGTGGAGGTGAGCGGAGTCAGGTAGCAGCTTGTGAATGAGAGGGTTTGTGGAAAAAGACTTGAGCTGCGTCTGACACAAAGAGGGCATTTAGAGAGCGAGAGGGCCACATCTGGAGGGAGACTGAAATACCAACCAATTAACCACAACACCTTATCCTCCCTGTGTGTGTGTGTGTGTGTGTGTGTGTGTGTGTGTGTGTGTGTGTGTGTGTGTCGTCAGGTTTCACTGCTCCATGCTGCACTTTAACACTAAATGTTATTTTATTTGTCTTCTAACTGTGAATTCTGAGATCTTTTATAATAGAAACTAATTTAGAAACCTCATGAAACCATAATTATCTCAATATAATGTTCCTCGATAGAAATATAACAAATCTTCTCTATCATTTTACATACACCGGGAAATGGGTGCCATTAAATAGAAGAAGAAGACACACAGCCAATCAGAGATGTGGACTCCAGTCATGTGACTTGGACTCGAGTCGACTCGAGTAGCGACGTCACGATTCCAGAAATGTAGTCGATACCAGATTACAATACACGATTCTCGTTCCTCGATTTTATCATCTATTTTATATCGCTGTGAAAACTTCTCCTTCAAAACTGTAAACTACAAGATTACATTTGAACCCAACAGATAACACGTTATGATTTACCTTCTCCTAATATTGTAATTTACTGAATAGAGCCTGAACGCACCATAGTGCAACTCTATGGAATCCCCGTTCACCAGCTGCTGTTGCAGTAGCAGTTAGCAGTTAGCTGTTAGCAGTTAGCTGTTAGCAGTTAGCTGTGAACAGTTAGCTGTTAGCAGTTAGCTGTGAACAGTTAGCTGTTAGCAGTTAGCTGTGAACAGTTAGCTGTTAGCAGTTAGCTGTGAACAGTTAGCTGTTAGCACTTAGCTGTGAACAGTTAGCAGTTAGCTGTGAACAGTTAGCTGTTAGCAGTTAGCTGTTAGCAGTTAGCTGTGAACAGTTAGCAGTTAGCTGTGAGCAGTTAGCTGTTAGCAGTTAGCTGTGAACAGTTAGCTGTTAGCAGTTAGCTGTTAGCAGTTAGCTGTGAACAGTTAGCTGTTAGCAGTTAGCTGTGAACAGTTAGCTGTTAGCAGTTAGCTGTGAACAGTTAGCTGTTAGCAGTTAGCTGTGAACAGTTAGCAGTTAGCTGTGAACAGTTAGCAGTTAGCTGTGAACAGTTAGCAGTTAGCAGTTAGCTGTTAGCAGTTAGCTGTGAACAGTTAGCAGTTAGCTGTGAGCAGTTAGCTGTTAGCAGTTAGCTGTGAACAGTTAGCTGTGAACAGTTAGCTGTTAGCAGTTAGCTGTGAACAGTTAGCAGTTAGCTGTGAGCAGTTAGCTGTTAGCAGTTAGCTGTGAACAGTTAGCTGTGAACAGTTAGCTGTTAGCAGTTAGCTGTTAGCAGTTAGCTGTGAACAGTTAGCTGTTAGCAGTTAGCTGTTAGCAGTTAGCTGTGAACAGTTAGCTGTGAACAGTTAGCTGTTAGCAGTTAGCTGTTAGCAGTTAGCTGTGAACAGTTAGCTGTTAGCAGTTAGCTGTATATATATATATATATATTATAAACAGATAAAACAGCACATATAAATGTGCTGTTTTATCTGTTTGGTAAATTAAATAAGTAGAACAGAGAGGTGAACAAATAAAGTCCTGCAGGGGTAGGGCTCAGCTATGAGGTCTATAAATAGAGATAACACACACACACACACACACAGTTCAATATGACCCTCACATACCAACAGAAGACACATTTCTCAGGATCCATCAGCAGCTGTTGTCCCTGCTGAGTTGACATCATGTGAGTAATAATAACTGTTGATAAATGGGGGGGGGGGGGCGTGAACAAGGAAGAACGGAGGGAAGACGAAAGGAGGGATGGTTGGAGGGGAATACAAAGCAGCACAATCTTTACGTTCTTACCTTTCACAATAAAAGCCCAAGAAATACGCTGCATTTATTCAAGTTTCTCACCAAAAACTACATTTTACAAGACTACATCATCACATCCTATATATAGATATATTTACGTTATCATCTACCTTTGACCAATAATAATCTTTTCTGAATGGAGCATGAACTCTATGGAACCGGCTGCTAACAGCTAACGTTAGCTAGCTCTGCCGCAGATTTGTTGTTCACAGTGTAACTTTATCAGGAAGTAAGTCGAGGTCGAGTTCACTGCGTCACAAACACATTTTCTATCGTCCCCGGGACGCGTTCGTCTCGAGCCCTAGCGGTACCACCGGCACAACGTATCTGCGGTTCTGTAGAAAATCAAATACCGTCACGTTTCCAGAATTTTGCCATCGCTTTGGTACCGAAGCATCGGTAAATGCCGGTTCAGCCGGTTTGCATGAAATCAAACCGGTTTAAGCTCGTACAGCGGACCGGAACGGGCCGGCAAAACCAGAAACCGAACCAGTTACGTCCTCCACTTTGAGTCAGTGGTGTTTTTATTTGTGAATACACACATGCAAACTAAAAGACTAAACACTGAGCCTGTTCAGCATGTGTCCTTGCTGCTGTGTGTGTGTGTGTGTGTGTGTGTGTGTGTGTGTGTGTGTGTATGCATGTGCGTGTGCGTGTGTGTGCGTGTGTGTGTGCGTGTGTGTAGTTTCATCTGGTATTATCAACATCTTCCCGTCGTCAGTCAGTTTTCCATCAGGCCATACTAAAGTATTTATACATGTTATAAATAGAGAAGCATGTGAGGAGTTTCTTTATTTTACAAAGCTTCTCTGTTCTCTGGAAGCTAACTGCTTCAGAAAACATCCGATCATATAAACTTAGTTTAAACAACACACAGAGCTGCAGTTACATGACACTGACTACTTCTTTGTATCTGTATGTAAAGTCTGTACACAAAACCGAATTGTCAGATAAAATAAGTTTACAAAGATCATGCTGCACAATTAAATGAATATTAAACGCGATCACGATTTTGGGAAAACATCTCCTTCCAACCAAACTGGATTTATTTAAGCTTCTCTTCACTACGTTTTACAAGATGACATTTGAACACATCATGATAACGTTATAATTTACCTTCAACCAGTATACATTTCTACTGAATAGAGCCTGAACGCATCAATCCTCCGCTCACTGGCAGCTAACAGCTAACAGCTAACGCTAACTAGCTCTCCTGCGCCGTATTGACGTTTAAAATACTCTTCTCATAAAAAACTCTGCTCTATATTAAATCAAGCGCTTCCTAAACTCAGCCAGCCACCAGGGGGCGATAGAGATGTTTGAGCTTCAGTTTTTGGGAGCTGTCATCATATCAACACAACCAATGTTTTTATGAGTTAATCGGTTACTACACAACACTTCTTTATTTTGCTCTCACAGTTCACCAGATTGATGCATTTACTCTTTAAGTGTAAACTCGCCTTCACAATTGAGGGTGAATAGGAACAGGAATAGGAATAGGAACAGGAATAGGAATAGGAACAGGAATAGGAATAGGAATTTTGCACAACATGGAAGTAACAACAGAGCTCTGTTTATTTAAATGTGAAAGTGCTATAAAAATAATGCAAATAAATATTAAACATTTCCTCAAATACTTCTGGATCTGTGGAAGCAAAAACCTGAAACACATTAAACATGTTTTCTGCTGCTGCTGATTAATAATCTGCATTAAAAACATCCACCAACATCATCCGGATGATATTCAATCCTGCAGCACGCACACAGTTTCTGGTGGACAGATGGTTCGCTGTGTGTGAGGAAGCACACTCCTCGTCCTCCGCCTCTCTAAATATGAGCCGGTTTCTTTCATCTTGTTTTCTCTTTCTTTATGTTTTAAATGAGATTTTCTTCTCATCTGTGTTTAGAAAGATTCACGTGAATGATGCAAAATTTGCATTGAACAATTCACCTCAACTGCTTTGCACGAAACTTGAGGATTTCAACTTTGTACTTCTACTGCACGACATAAAATACAAAGAGATGCTCTGTAATCTGCTGTTATACAGGAAGTGATTTAACCCAAAAGCTCAAGTACTGCACTGAAGTCCAATTGTTTAGGTACTTGTATTTAAAAAATATTAAATACACAATGCAACAAACAGAAGCCTCAAATCTGAAAAGCTGCACACAGCAAATATATTATAATATATTTCTACTTGATAAATAACTTAAATGTTCACTGATAGAAAAAACTCTTTATTTAATTTACTCTTTCTCTGTAATTACTTTAATTACTATCATTACTATCATTAAGAGGTTAATGATTTGAGCTGCAGAACAAAAGGTCAAAGGTTATGTCCATAAAACATAAACACACACACAGAGTCACATGCTGAAGGCAGAGGGTCACATGTTGTCCTCCTGATAACTCTGGCACACACACACACACACACACACACACACAACAACACACACACCACACCACACACACACACACCATAATCACAATGTCAGCATATTACTGCAGCCCCCAAACCACTCATCAGCACTACACAGAGTGGAGTGAAGTAAATAAATAAAATAATAAATAAAAAGTATACGTGTGTATATGTAATATATATACACACGTGTTATATATATATACATAATTACACGTGTGTATATATATATATATATATACACACGGTTACTATATATTATACATATATACACGTGTGTATATATATATATATGTATATATATATATACACACGTGTGTATATATATATATATATATATATATATATATAATACTATATAGTATATATATATTATTATATATATATACTAATATATATGCTCTATATACACACCACGTGTATATATATATATATATATATATATATATACACACACACGTGTATATATAATATATATTATACACCACACACACATATATATATACACACACATCGTGTATATATATATATATATATAATAGAATTATATACACACACCATATATATATATATATATATATATATATATATATATATATACACATATATATATACACACACATATATATATATACGTGTGTATATATACACGTATAATATATACACGTATACGTATATATATATATATATATATATATATATATATATATATACACTCAACAATTTACGAAAGAAACTAATAATTTATAGAAAAATTCAAAGGCCATTTGTTAAAAGCAGCATACGTTTGTAAAACTTAAATAAAAGATATTAAAGTGCTGAATTTCCGAGACAAATCTCAAAAATAATGAAAAAAACTGGGATATTCTTAATATTCATAAATAAATCAAATCAACATAAGGTCAATAACCTAAAATAACTACCGTCAGTTAAAATGAGAGTAAATTAAAATGTAAAGTCTGTTTTCATTCATCATACTCTCGTGATGAACACATGAGGAGTAAAAATGTATTTCTGTTTGTTTTGTCTGCAGCAGGAAACAGACTTCAGATCATTTCTGCTGCAACCCCGACCTCCTACAGCTCACATCAAATATTCATTACGCTCCTTTTTACAACGTCTTGGACTCTCCAGGACACACACACACACACACACAACACACACACACACACACACACACACACACACACACACACAGAAACATCAGACAGTGTGTGTGATACTACAAACATTATCTCATCACATTACTGTTAAAACTGACTTTTATCTGAGTGTATCTCTATTTAACTGAATATTATGTTCTAACTAATGATGATGCATCATGAAAACAATTAAACGTTATTGAGACAGCACTTACAGAATATTACAGGTCATTAAAATAAAAAAGGTTCATCCTCTAGGGAGCAAATATCATCAACGTTATGGAAAGATCGTGCCATGGCAGATAAACTAGGATTACGTTTGTGTTATTTTAAGAGAAATAATTGTATTTTATGCAACTTTATAATTCTACTCCACTACATCTCTGAGGGAAATACTAAATAAAAAACTAATAAATCATCATGTTTAAAGTGCATCAAGAAGAAGTCGCCGCAGTACGGTAGCTGGGATGTGCCAAACCAGAGAGTGAATGTGATAGGGGTGGACAAAATAATAGAAACACTTGTCAGTATAGAGCAGTACAGTCTAACAGACTAGGGATGTCAGGATATCAGAGATTAAGAAGTCGATACCAATACCAGTGAAATTCAATGACTCTCTATACCGATTTGATACCACAGTAAAAAACAAAATTATAATCCATGTACTTCAACATACACTCCTTTATTGCCAATATGTAAGTTAAACAGGATCATTCCCAGTTAACAGGCAGCATCCAACAGCCAACAGCTAACAGCTAACAGCTAACAACCAACAACCAACAGCCAACAGCTAACAGCCAACAGCTAACATCCAACAGCTAACAACCAACAACCAACAGCCAACAGCTAACAGCCAACAGCCAACAGCTAACATCCAACAGCTAACAGCTAACAGCTAACAGCTAACAGCTAACATCCAACAGCTAACAGCCAACATCCAACAGCCAACACCTAACATCCAACAGCTAACAGCTAACAGCTAACATCCAACAGCTAACATCCAACAGCTAACAACCAACAGCTAACAGCCAGCATCCAACAGCTAACAGCTAACAGCCAACAGCTAACAACCAACAGCCAACAGCTAACATCCAACAGCTAACAGCTAACATCCAACAGCTAACAGCTAACATCCAACAGCTAACAACGAACAGCTAACAGCCAGCATCCAACAGCCAACAGCTAACAGCCAACAGCTAACAACCAACAGCTAACATCCAACAGCTAACAGCTAACAGCCAACAGCTAACAACCAACAGCCAACAGCCAACAGCTAACATCCAACAGCTAACATCCAACAGCTAACATCCAACAGCTAACAGCTAACATCCAACAGCTAACAACCAACAGCTAACAGCCAGCATCCAACAGCTAACAGCTAACAGCCAACATCCAACAGCTAACAACCAACAGCCAACAGCTAACAGCCAACAGCTAACAACCAACAGCTAACAGCCAGCATCCAACACCTAACATCCAACAGCTAACAGCCAGCATCCAACAGCCAACAGCTAACAGCCAACAGCTAACAACCAACAGCCAACAGCTAACAACCAACAGCTAACAACCAACAGCCAACAGCTAACATCCAACAGCTAACAGCCAGCATCCAACAGCTAACAACCAACAGCCAACAGCTAACAACCAACAGCTAACAGCTAACATCCAACAGCTAACAACCAACAGCCAACAGCTAACATCCAACAGCTAACAGCATACAGCTAACATCCAACAGCTAACAGCCAGCATCCAACAGCTAACAGCTAACAGCCAACATCCAACAGCTAACAGCTAACAGCTAACAACCAACAGCTAACAACCAACAGTCAACATCCAACAGCCAACAGCTAACATCCAACAGCTAACAGCTAACAACCAACAGCTAACAGCCAGCATCCAACAGCTAACAGCCAACATCCAACAGCTAACAACCAACAGCCAACAGCTAACAGCCAACAGCTAACAACCAACAGCTAACAGCCAGCATCCAACACCTAACATCCAACAGCTAACAGCCAGCATCCAACAGCCAACAGCTAACAGCCAACAGCTAACAACCAACAGCCAACAGCTAACAACCAACAGCTAACAACCAACAGCCAACAGCTAACATCCAACAGCTAACAGCCAGCATCCAACAGCTAACAACCAACAGCCAACAGCTAACAGCTAACAACCAACAGCTAACAGCTAACATCCAACAGCTAACAACCAACAGCCAACAGCCAACATCCAACAGCTAACATCCAACAGCTAACAACCAACAGCCAACAGCTAACAGCTAACAACCAACAGCTAACAGCTAACATCCAACAGCTAACAACCAACAGCCAACAGCTAACATCCAACAGCTAACATCCAACAGCTAACAACCAACAGCTAACATCCAACAGCTAACATCCAACAGCTAACAACCAACAGCCAACAGCCAACAGCTAACATCCAACAGCTACAACCAACAGCTAACAGCTAACATCCAACAGCTAACAACCAACAGTCAACATCCAACAGCTAACAGCTAACAGCTAACAGCTAACAGCTAACAGCATACAGCTAACATCCAACAGCTAACAGCCAACAGCTAACAGTCAGCAGCAGTGGCGTAGCTAGGCCTATTTTAGGTGGGCTTCAGCCGAACTGAACATTAATCCGGTCATGAAGCAGGATTATTACAGGACTGTTACTGACTTAGAATATTTTACTGAACTTCTTTTACTGCGACGAGGAAACTGAACACATCCTGACTGCAGGAGGACATTCGGGTAAAAATTAACTTTCACTCATTTGAAGACAGATTTAGTACAACACACGGCTCGTACCATGACAACAGCCTGCAGGAGTCCTGTGTGTGTGTGTTTTGGGGGGAATGAGTCTACCACCACCCCGGAGGCGAAGGAAAAACTCAAGGTCACAGACTGAGCGTTGTGCTGGTCGCCTGCAGGTTCCAGCGTCATTTCAACATTCACACATTCATGTCTCTGCATCAAAACTTCCTTTTTCAATCCATGTTTTTGTGAGACTCCAGCTACATGTTTAAATGGTGTCTGTGAAACCAGCGTCAAATTCAAGATGAATATCTTATTCTAGCAAGAACCCTGGGGTGTATTTGGTGTGTTAACCGTCCACCAAGTATATGAATAAATAAATGAAAAGTCAAATATAGAGAGCAGAACAAAAAAACATTTTTGGGACATTTCTAAAAACTACAAATTCTTTATTTAATATTTTTTAGAGTTAGAAAAATGACTTGGGTTGGTGAATGATATGGATGTTAACACACTTTCTAGTACTACAGTTTCTAACAGCAGCCGCTGTAGTGGAGCGGATTGATCTGAACGTAAACAGTAGAACTGTCAGTGAGACACCAGGAGGAAGCTGGTGGTTAATACAAAGTGAGAACACATTTATGTGATTAATGATGAAACAGCAGACTTTCCCTCTGCTGCTGTCCCTTCAAAATAAAAGCTCTTCTTCGACAAGGTGCCTATAGGAGTCTGAAGGCGAGTTTCCATGGAGACGACGACGTCTACGCTTCAATTAAAGGTGTGAAACCATTATTAGGTGAGATACCTACACACCACACACACACACACACACACACACACACACACCTACAGTCATTACCAGTGTGACTGACACCTCAAACAGAAGCTTCTGCAACACAGATCACATAGTTAATCTGGAGCTCACATTACACTCACACACACACACACACACACAGTTTCGTTCATATTGACCTAACTGTCAAAGATCCTCTCACGTTACCGGAGGGGACTGAAGCGATGAAAGGGAGGAGGAGGGAGTTAAGATGGAGGGAAGAAGAAGAAGAAGAAGAAGAAGAGAAGAAGAAGAAGAAGAAGAAGATGGAGAACGAGCCAGAAAAGGTTCACGATAACATTTTGCACAACAACAATCCGTTTCCTCTACCGACAAAACCCGACAGGACAGCTCCGACGTCGCGTCTGTGGTCTAACCCTTCGACCCCATCGGCCAGGAACGCTTGGTGTGGTACGATGCCGAAACTAACGTTGCAGAATCCGGACATTAGTCTGCATTTACAAGAAATCAGGCAGCGAAAACGTCAGTTCTCCTGTTTGTTTGAGTGGGGAAGGTGCGTCTGGGCTGCTGCGATCGGAGTTCATCCAGAGAAAAGTTGAAACACACGCAACTTTAGGTGAAACGTAACGCTGCGGTTGGAAATCACGTAACCAGCGAGTCGGCGAGAAAGTACAGTAAACATCCCTGTTGAAAACAACTTCAAGAAACAAGAAAAGTGTCGCGTTTCCTGCAACGTGCTGCAGCACAAGTCTGTTTTTCTCCAAACGTGTCAGTATGAGTGTGTAAATGTGTAAAAAGGTTTGTACTGAGCTACAACAAAGGAAAGATGAGAGCAGTGAATGCTGAGATCAATACTCGTCTGTCAGAGACGCTCTCTTCTTCTTCTTCTTCTTCTTCTTCTTCTTCTTCGGTTTCCTGACCAACAATAATCCAACACTATTACTACAGCCAGCCGTACATTACACATCTCTAAATACTTTAAGTTTGTGGCAAAGTCGGAGTGAT
>NW_021166912.1:0-32500 GCF_900634415.1 Cottoperca gobio | reverse complement strand
CACTCTCTCTATTCTCTCTCGATCTCTCTCTCTATATATATATATATTTCTTATTATCTATATAAATACCTATATAAATACAGTATAAGGATTACCATAACAAACCTCGTTTACACACACACATAAAGATTTGGTTGGACTTTAAATCTGCAAAAGTATGTAGAAATTAAATTAAATGTTGGAATAGTTTTTAGCAAGAAAGGAAAATGTGTAATACAATTAAATAGATTTAAAAATCAACATAAAAATAAGATGGTTTACTAATATAAAAACTGAGGTATATATAATCCATTTATTTATGTATTCTTAACTTCAGTAACAAAGCGTCAGTGTAA
Organism: Cottoperca gobio; assembly: GCF_900634415.1. Taxonomy (NCBI): domain Eukaryota; kingdom Metazoa; phylum Chordata; class Actinopteri; order Perciformes; family Bovichtidae; genus Cottoperca; species Cottoperca gobio. The sequence goes on along the minus strand of NW_021166912.1, from coordinate 32,165 downwards.
TAAACCTCAGTTTGAGTTTCTGTTCATCACGACTATTTTCATTATTTAATAGGTTTAAGTGTATTTGAGTATTAGTTGACTGAAATAAAACTAAATAAACATATAAAATGTACGACAGCAAGACGTTGTTTAAGGATCTTTTTTAAAGCAGAAATGAGAAGCAGAGAAGCTGCTGCACAAACAATAATAATAATAATAATAATAATAATAATAATAATACAAACTGGAGCCCTAAACTACAATAAAGAGTTCCAATCTGAAGCTTATTGATGTCAAATGTTTAACAGGTGAAATAAAACGCAGCGGGACGAGCAGCGGGACGAGCAGCGGGACGAGCAGCGGGACGAGCAGCGGGACGAGCAGCGGGACGAGCAGCGGGACGAGCAGCGGGACGAGCAGCGGGACGAGGCAGCGGGACGAGCAGCGGGACGAGCAGCGGGACGAGCAGCGGGACGAGCAGCGGGACGAGCAGCGGGACGAGCAGCGGGACGAGCGGGAGTTACTACTTTGATTGCTCGCCTGTACCTTACTACCGTGAGATATGAAAGGAGAAATGGTGCGCATGATACACGTCTTTCTCTCTGTGTTTAAAAACAAGCGCTCCCTCGTGAAGCTGCTGGCCACCAAATGTTTTGAATTTCTCAGCTGAACTTTGTGAAAACCTGGAAACATTTTCAAGGCGCAACAAAACCTGAACACCACCCCTCTGACTGCTGGGCGTGAAATGCATCACAAACCAAGCGCCGCCCCACTCCCCCCCCTTCTTCCTGAGGAGTCAGTCTCCACCTGCCCCGCCACATATACAGCGAGCACAGCAGACTGCAGCTCCAGACGGCATCTGTTCCCAAACAGCTGCACAACGCTCCCCTGCTGTGTGATGGATGACAAACCAAGCGCTCCCTTTAAAAAAATAGGTTTTTGAAGCTGAGCGATGTTCCTGCAGCAGAAAATGATTCAAAACAAAAAGTAGCAGCTGCATAAATGTGCTCTTCCTCATCCATCCCACCTCCCTCACTCACAGGCTGGTAAGGAGTCCCAAAACAAGCGCTCCCATGGACCGGGGCCTGCAGCTGCCATGTGTAAACACACAACTTGTTCCTGCATCACAGCTTCATGCAAAACATCTCAACACTGCAACAAAAACACACAAAGCCTTTCTGCCAGGCCTGTAAATCAAGCGCTCCCTTAATCCTGGGGCATCCTGCAGATTCCACCTATGCGTTAACCTCCACACAGAAAACCACAGACTGTCTCCTCTTCCAGGCCTTTTATGGATCGCAAATGAAGCACGCCCTTTTGCTCAGGAGCCACCCAAAATCCCAAACCAAGCGCTCCTCTTCTCTGCTCTGTAGCAGCTCAGGATTCTTTCACTCCATCCCTTCACAAAGAAGCTGCATCAACTAACTCCCCCTCTCTCTTATCATCCCTCCCAACAAACCCTATCCTCTCTCATTTCATGCAACACAAACCAAGCGCTCCCTTTACCTCCGGAGTTGTTACATGACTTTAACTCCAAACTTTCTTCCACATCTTTCTGTTCCTTTCCAAATATGCAGACACCTCTTCTGTCACCTCCCTCTCAGCCCTCAGTCGTGTCTGAAGCTGCTGTCTCCCCAATGTTCAGTCTGAGATTGATGCAAAACATCCCCCCCCACCTCCCATTCAGCATTTGCCACCCCTCTCTCCTTAGCTGACTTGCATCCTAAACCAAGCGCTCCCTTGATTACCTCATGACCCAGTCCACCCCCCTTCATATACCAACCCTACCTCTCTGCCACTTCTCCATCTCTCCCCTTACCTGGCATGTTAGGCCGACACAAAAACAAGCGCACCTTTATTGAAACGTCTTCACTTATACTTTTCTGCAACACAAAGTTTAGCTGCTACCAAAATCAAACCAACCCCCTGCTTCCCGCACGCCCTAATCTACGCATGTAATGCATGGCAAGCCAAGCGCTCCCTTTACCTCCAGCCTCCACATCATCATGTTTCGTTTTGTTACAACATGCAGAACTCTTCTCCATCTTTTTAGGTGCCATGTGAGGCACCACAAACCAAGCGCTCCCCTGAAGTCACACACTCGCTTGATTTCTCAGAATGAGTTTCCTTTCCTGCAACAAAATCAAACCAACCCCACCTCTTCTACATCGCCTTTCCTCAGCTGGCATGCACTGCATCACAAACCAAGCACTCCCTTCATCATTACCTCAGAACCTGGAGCACCCCCCCTCACCCCCCATCATGCTTTAGGGGGGTGAAGGGGTAAAGCATGATGCTGCTGTATGTCTGCAACACACAGAAAAGCTGCTACAAAATCAAACCAGCCCCTCCCGTGTTCACCTATTCTAGACGTGCTTCTCTCAGACGGCATGTGGTGCAAACAAGCGCTCCCTTAATTACCTCAAGAGCTTCACATGCACTAGCCTCTTGTGGTTTTTTCCTGTAGCAACAAAGTAAACAGACCCCTCCTCTCTTCTTCTGCATCTAGACACCATGCTGGCATGTGGTGCATAATAAACCAAGCGCTCCCCTGATTACCTCAGAACCTGGTGTTGCTTTTGTGTTATTTTTCTGCAACTAAATCAAACCAACCCTTGCTCTATTCCCTTGCTCTCTCCCACCTCTACATAGACCCCCTCCCCTTCACTGGCATGTCATGCATCACAAATCAAGCGCTCCCTTAATTACCTCACTGCTGGAGCTTCCCTCTACATGCATCTTGTGTTTTTCTCTGCAACCTCCCCATATCACCTCCTCCATCTAGACCCTCTCCTCTTAACCGGCATGTGATTAATTAAAAACCAAGCGCTCCTCTCTGATTGCCTCATATAGTGCATGTGAAGTGGTGCTTCTCTTCACGTGATATTTTTATTAAAGCCAAAACACAAAGTGGAACTGAAACTAAAACAAACCAACCCCTCCTCTCCTCTGCATGTCCAGGCCCTTTTCGCTGTGGTGCATCACAAATCAAGCGCTCCCTGCACTACCTCACTGCTGGAGCTTCACGTGCACAAACATCTTGTGTTTTTTCTTTGCCTCAAAATCAGCCAACCTCCCTCCATCACCTTCTCTCCATTCACACCCTGCCGTCTGAAGCATCACAAATCAAGCGCTCCCCTTCTCTACTCCAACGCTGGACCCCCCCATCACCAACATCATGTGTTATTTCTGCAACACAAAACCTAGCCAAGCCCCCTCCTCTCTCTCCTCCATGTAGACCCTCTCCTTCTCATAGCTGGCATGTGATGTATCACAAACCAAGCGCTCCTCTTCACATCAACACCATCATGTTGCTTTTTTGTGCAACATCCAAAAACACAAAGCGGAGCTGCAACAACATCAAGCCGGGCTGTCTCTGTGACGAGCCCCGCTCTGCACACCGGCGTGCGGAGCGTGACACACACACACACACACACACACACACACACACACACACACACACACCGGGACACACCGCCGGGTCGGGTCTTACCTCTGGAGCTGCTGAAGGCGGTGTACCAGGACAGGGAGACCAGCCCGCACAGCCCGAACAACAAGACCGTCAGGAAGGAGACATTTCGGAGCCTCATCTCCGGAGCCCCGGGAGCATGTCCGCACCGAGAGGGGGGAGGAGAGGGACGGAGAGAGGGAGGGATGGAGGGAGGGGGAGACAGCAGGTAGAAAGAAAGACAGAGAGAGAGACGGAGAGGCGGGCGGAGCTCTTGCTGTCTGAGCAGCAGCAGCGAGACTGAAGATAGACAGAGAGGGAGAGGGAGAGAGAGAGGGGGGAGGAGACAGGAACAGGTAGAGAGACATTGGGAGGGAGAAGGAGAGAGAGGGAGGGAAGCGGAGAAAGTGCAAACAAAAGTACAATAAAAAATTAAATTAAAATGTCAGGCTGTAAAGCCAGATTATAAAATGCTTCACACGAGCATACAATAAAATCAACACACAACATTCAATGAGGAACAAAATACATTAAACAATTCCAGTAAAATGAAATAAAAAGACATAAATTGCGTAAATAAAGGAAGATAATTAAAAAACAAACACATGATTAATGTAGACTTAAAATAATAGTGTTTTAAGAAGAGACTTATACACAGCACAGCTGCAAAACAAAAGAATAAAGAAATGAATATAAAGGTCCGAACAGCAAGAATCTTGTAAGTACAATATCTTCAAACACAATCGTATCAGTGAACACTGTCTTCAAATATCCAGTTTGAAGTGCAACATACAGAAACAACAGAATACAAATTCAACTATTAGCTATAAACAAGCCAAACCAACACAAGTGCAACATACAAAGAACAGCTGTTTAGTGTCTTCATGGGTCGAGGTGCAGTGGAAACAGGTGAGTGTTCAGTCTGCAGGTGTGAAGACTGTCTGCTGTCCTCACATCACTGGGGAGGTCGTTCCACCATGTTGGAGCAGGACAGCAAACAGGAGGTTTGTTTTAGTGTTGAATGAATCCATGAAGCCCGAAAAGTGCGTTTGATTGAAATGAGAAATGAGAAAGTTCTGATCCACCAATCATGTTTCATACAAACTACAACGACACAACTACAAAGAGACACAACTACAAAGAGACACAACTACAAAGAGACACAACTACAAAGAGACACAACTACAAGTGTCGTTTGTGTCTCTTGCTGCTATAATCCACCTCATCACAACTCCAGTTGACGTAATCAGGTGTCAGATATCTAATTAGAATTAACTCACTGAGTTATTTGAAAAGTCGGATTTAATAAAAATACAAAAGTGGAAGATGTCTTAAAATCTTTCATTTGAATTAAAATACTAATTCAACAATGTAAAAATACTCAAGTCCACATTTTAAATCTTTAAGTGAAAGTTCAGCCATTATTCATAAGGAACCCTTAGTTTAATCTTATTGTATAAATGTTTCTTTGTGTAAAATCTGAATCTGAAAATTAAACATAACTGTCAGATAGATGTGTCGCAGTAAGAAGTATAATCTTTGCCTTTAAGTTTAAAGTCGCAAAAAATGTAAACAAAAAAAGATTTTACTTGAGAGCGACATGATATCATGCTAACAGACTAAAGGTAACGAGCTGAAGCTAACAAACTGGAGCTAACGGCTGATGCTAATAGACTAAAGCTAACGAGCTGAAGCTAACAGACTAAAGGTAACGAGCTGAAGCTAACAGACTGGAGCTAATGGCTGATGCTAATAGACTAAAGCTAACGAGCTGAAGCTAACAGACTAAAGGTAACGAGCTGAAGCTAACAAACTGGAGCTAACGGCTGATGCTAATAGACTAAAGCTAACGAGCTGAAGCTAACAGACTAAAGGTAACGAGCTGAAGCTAACAAACTGGAGCTAACGGCTGATGCTAATAGACTAAAGCTAACGAGCTGAAGCTAACAGACTAAAGGTAACGAGCTGAAGCTAACAGACTGGAGCTAACGGCTGATGCTAATAGACTAAAGCTAACGAGCTGAAGCTAACAGAGTAAAGGTAACGAGCTGAAGCTAACAAACTGGAGCTAACGGCTGATGCTAATAGACTAAAGATAACGAGCTGAAGCTAACAGGCTAAACCTAACAGACTCAAGCTAACGGGCTGAAGCAAAAATACTAAAGTTAAGGGGCTAACGCTAACAGGCTGAAGCTAACAGACTAAAGCTAACAGACTGAAACTAACGGGCTAAAGCTAACAGGCTATTGCCAACAGCTGATCCATGTAGGCTACAATAAGTTATAAAACAGTATGATAAGAAAAATGTAGCCATCGTTGAATGTTTGGATATTAACTTTTTGAAAAACAAACTAAGAGAAAAATAATTTTTTCATATTTTCATATAGGCCTACAGAAAACATGATTAAAGGCTTTGATATGATACGATGTGCTAACTCTTGGCCTTGGAGGTGATGCTAGGTTACTAATCTTGATAGTGCACATTCTAGCTTGACATGCTAACATTAGCCTCACACTGGTTAATCACTTCTTTATACTTTTGCGTTCGTAGTTCAGTGCTTTTGGTTTAAAACAATAATGATAATAATAATAATAATAATAATAATAATAATAATAATAATAACAATAAATGTAATTTCTATAGCACTTAGCGGGGTGGGGGGGCAGAGAAGAAGACATAAGTGATTAAAGCGTAGTTTTCTCTGTGTTGTTTAAATTTGTGTACGAATTTGCTACAACTCCTTTCGACTGGTCCAACAAATTACACATTGCTTTATTTCCCAGCATGCTGCTTTCATTCGTTCTGCATCAGGTTGGAAAAGCTTTATTTGTGTCCTGTAACCCTCTTATTGATATTATTATTATTATTACTCTGGAGGTTATTTTATATTATTATTATTATTATTATTGATATTATTATTATTACTCTGGGAACCATCACCTTATCGTGGTGGAGAGGTTTGTGTGTCCCTATGAACCTGAGAGCTGTGTTGTCTGGAGCCTAGTGCTCCTGGTAGGGTCTCCCAAGGCAAATTGGTCTCAGACGAGGGGCCAGACTAAGAATGGTTCAAAAACGACTTCATGAAAGAAAGGGAAAGGAAAGGAGAGACCCTGCCCGGAGGAAGCCCGGGGCCCCCGTCTGGAGCCAGGCCCAGAGGGAGGGCCCGACAGCGAGCGCCTGGTGGCCGGGTTTGCCACGGAGCCCGTGGCTACGTGGTGCCTCCCATCTATCCATCCTGTGGGCCCACCACTCATGGGAAAAACCGCTGGGGTCGGGTGCGCTGTCACACGGGTGGCAGTGATGGTCAGGGACCTCGACGGACCAGACCCGGGCAGCAGAGGCTGGCTCTGGGGACGTGGAACGTCACCTCTCTGTGGGGGAAGGAGCCAGAATTAGAGATAGGGTGAGAAGCTCAGCCATCAGGAGAGACTCGGAGTAGAGCCGCTGCTCCTTTACGTTGAAAGGAGCCAGTTGAGCTGGTTCATCTAGTAAGGAGCCACCTGGGCGCCTCCCTAGGGAGGTGTTCCAGGCACGTCCAGCTGAGAGGAGACCCCGGGGAAGACCCAGGACTCGGTGGAGAGATTATATCTCCTCACTGGGAACGCCTCAGGATCCCCCAGTCGGAGCTGGAGGATGTGGCCCGGAGAAGGGAAGATTGGGGTTCCTACTGGAGCTGCTGCCCCCGCGACCCGATGGATGGATGGATCTGGAGGTTATTTATTATTATTATTATTATTATTATTATTATTATTATTATTATTATTATTATTATTATTATTATTATTATTATTATTATTACTCTAGAGGTTATTTTATTCTTATTATTGATATTATTATTATTACTCTGGAAGTTATTTTATTATTATTATTATTATTATTATTATTGATATTATTATTATTATTACTCTGGATGTTATTTTATTATAATTATTATTGATATTATTATTATTACTCTGGAGGCTATTTTATTATTATTATTATTATTATTATTATTATTATTATTATTATTATTGATATTATTATTATTATTACTCTGGAGGTTATCAAATGTTTTTTAAGACTTTAATCAAGAGAAAAGCTTTTTTCTTTATTGATTGTATTTCATTCTCTAGCCTGTCTTTCATTGTTCTGCTGTGTAAACACCATTAGTGATTGAAAAGCAATAAAGAAACTAATTAATAACTAAAGATGTTTTCACTCGTTTCTTTCCTAAATTAAATAATCTTCTGTGATTATTGTACTGAAGCTTTCTCTGTTATTTAGTCACAAACCTTTTCTTTTTTACAGTTTGTGTTTTTAGTGAATTCAGTCATAACTATGTGGATCAGCTGTTAAAATGAAAGGATTTAAATCATTTTTGGCAGTTTTTCAGAAAATCCATTCGTGTTGAATGCAGCCTGCAGAGCCACCTGGTGGTCAGGAAGGAAAATGCATTTTAATGATAATGAGCATAAAGTGGTCAGTGAAATCGTTAATAATTATATAATAAGAATTTAAAAGAATTTAAAAGAATTTAAAAGAATTTTAACAGTAATAATCATAATGATCATAATCACAGTATTATTATTGTTTTTACATTTATTTGCTTACATTTATTATTATGCTGCTAATTTTAGTATTTAATCTATTTCATTAACAATTTGCAGAATATTTCTCCTATGTCTTTGTCTTTCAGCCATTTTCCCCCCTGATTTAGAAACTTTTAAAAGTATTTATCTGGACTCTCATCAGGGTTCATGTGCTTTTATCTTTACCAGATTCTGGTCTTAACTGTAAAGGGAAATTCTAAGAAAACGTCGTTATTTTAAGAATTCCCTTTGTACGAGGAAGCTTCGTGCATGTGGCTCGAGGAAACCTTTAGAAACCTTCCTCTTGTTCCTCAGAGTGTCTTATCTGTAGGAAACTGCGACTGCAGATAAACAGAAAACAGACGTTGGTGGTTGAGCATGCAGACAGTTCTCTGTGCTGCAAAACCTCCTTAGAACAGTAAAAGGGAGGTTTTGTGGGAGTACAATCACTGATTGTTTTCATGAGGTTTTTAAATTCATTTATTCATAATTTAGAAGTCAGAAAATAAAAATAAAATTTTCATCACAGTTTTAAATTGTTTTTAAATTTCTTTTTTTGTGCAACCAAACCGTCCATAACCCCAAAAATATTCAATATAAAGTGACATAAAAACAGCAAGTGATGGAACAGTATAAGTATTTGTATTAGAATATACTTAAAGTACCAAACTTAAAATGACTCATTATGCAGAATATTATACTTCCATCCATCCATCGTCTACCGCTTATCCAGGGTCGGGTCGCGGGGGCAGCAGCTCCAGTAGGAACCCCAATCTTCCCTTCTCCGGGCCACATCCTCCAGCTCCGACTGGGTGATCCCGAGGCGTTCCCAGTGAGGAGATATAATCTCTCCACCTAGTCCTGGGTCTTCCCCGGGGTCTCCTCCCAGCTGGACGTGCCTGGAACACCTCCCTAGGGAGGCGCCCAGGTGGCATCCTTACTAGATGCCGAACCACCTCAACTGGCTCCTTTCAACGTAAAGGAGCAGCGGCTCTACTCCGAGTCTCTCCTGATGGCTGAGCTTCTCACCCTATCTCTAAGGGAGACGCCAGCCACCCGTCTGAGAAAACCCATTTCGGCTGCTTGTACCCGTGATCTCGTTCTTTCGGTCATGACCCAGCCTTCATGACCATAGGTGAGGGTAGGAACGAAGATCGACCGGTATATTGAGAGCTTTGCCTTCTGGCTCAGCTCTCTTTTCGTCACAACGGTGCGGTAAAGTGACTGTAATACCGGCCCCGCTGCTCTGATTCTCCAGCCAATCTCTCGCTCCATCGTCCCCTCACTCGCGAACAAGACCCCGAGGTACTTGAACTCCTTCACTTGGGGTAATGGCTCATTCCCTACCCGGAGTAGGCAATCCACCGGTTTCCTGCTGAGAGCCATGGCCTCAGATTTAGAGGCGCTGATCCTCATCCCAACCGCTTCACACTCGGTTGCGAATCGATCCAGTGACTGTTGAAGGTCACAGACCGATGATGCCATAAGGACCACATCATCTGCAAAGAGCAGCGATTTGATCCTCAGGCCACCGAACTGCAACCCCTCTCCTCCACGACTACGCCTCGATATCCTGTCCATGAACATCACGAACAGGATTGGTGATAAAGCGCAGCCCTGGCGGAGGCCAACATCCACTGGGAACGAGTCCGACTTACTGCCGAGTATCCGGACACAACTCTTGCTTTGGGCGTACAGGGATTGGATGGCCCTCAGAAGTGACCCCCTCACCCCATACTCCCGCAGCACCTCCCACAGTATCACCCGGGGGACCCGGTCATACGCCTTCTCCAGATCCACAAAACACATGTAGACCGGATGGGCGTACTCCCAGGCCCCCTCCGAGAGTGAACAGTTGGTCCATTGCAAAATATTATGTAATTGTATTATACCCCTGGGTAGATTTAAGATTTGGAGGATGAAACCCTGTTTTTAATGGTCACATCACGCAGAGCACACAGCACAGAGTGACATGTGTTCTCTGCTTTTAATCCATCCTTGTACCAGGAGTCTAGTACTAGGAGCAGTGGGAAACTAATGTACCGTCGTACCCAACAGGACTGTACGATGTTTCCCAAACAACAAACCTTGGATGAATCCTGAGATGAAGGCTCTCCTCACAGACAAAAAGAGAGTCTTTATGTCAGGTGACAAGGAAGAGCTGAGGATTGTTCAGAGGGAGCTAAAGTGGAAGATCAGAGAGCGAAAGATGGAGGAGCAGCTGCAGCATAGGAATGTCAGCAGTGTCTGGAGAGGCCTGAAAACCATCTCTGGGTACAGGGAGCCAGACTCTCAGCCCAAGGGGACCTAAAGTGGGCGAATGACTTGAACATCTTCTTCAATAGATTTGATTAGATTTTTTTTGGATTATTCCTGATTACGAGATTATGAAGAGACTTCATAGGTGAGTTGGCTCAAAGTTATTATGTTGATTTTGGGTTTGCTTGCTTGTGTTAGAGGCCTACTGTCTGTTGTGAATGTGACCTCAAAAGCGTTTTGCTCACTAAATAGACGAGACTCTAAGCTTTCTCTGTGTTCTTGCGTTGGGTGTACAGTCCATCATGGTGGACTGTACACAACAAAGTACAAGATACAACCTCTCTGAAAGGTTGTGTCGTGATGTTCTGGTAATGACCATATTTAATAAATGAAAGATTGATATCATGCTAATTATACAAATATGATAATATCGTGTAAATAACATTTCTGTTTCTTTCTGTTCTTTGTCCCCAAGACGCCCAACACACAAAGAATATCGACAAAACTCACAATAAACAAGTTAAAGAATTTGTCTGATTTATTTATTTATTTAAAAATGTTCAATGGATAAAACGATAACATTGTTATCTTGGATTTCTTTCTCCACATTTATAGAGCAGTGAAAATCTAATATTGAGACAGTCCGATCACAAACTGTGTTTCAAAATAAAATCACTTTGTTTCCATTCAAACAGCAAAAAGACCCAAAAAACGTAATTTCAACACAAAACGTTGTTCAGACATTTTGTGTTGAAAAAGCAAACAGAGTAAAATGAAGACACCAGTCAGACCACTTAAAATCATCGAACCTGTATGTGTGTACCAACAAGTATTACGTTCATAAATATAAATCACAGGTCAGATAAAGTCCTCAATTAGGTGAAATCTGATTTCAGTGTTTCCTGCACTGATCTGTGATTTTAATCTTAAACTCTTTCACGTCATAAATAAACATAATTATTATTTATTTCCTGTTGCCGTGTATGTGAATGACATCAGCTGACAGGAAGTAAGACAATAAAACAATAATGTGTAATATACAGAGCAAAGTGTTAATATACAACACACTTAAGTATTATTAATAATAATAATAATAATAATAATAATAATAATAATAATAATAATAATAATAATAATAATAATAATAATAATAATAATAATGATAATGATAGGAAGGAAGTTTTTCCTTGTGCGATGCGAGGGTCTAAGGACAGAGGGTGTCGTAACCTGTACAGTCTGTAAAGCACACTGAGACAAATGTATAATTTGTGATATTGGGCTATACAAATAAATTTGATTTGATTTGATTAATAATAATAATAATAATAATAATAATAATAATAATAATAATAATAATAATGAGCGCCGCTACGTTGGAGTTTATCCCGGTGGACGAGAGGGTCGCCTCCCTACGCCTTCGGGTTATGGGGGGGAAAACTCTGACTGTTGGGGTTTGTGCCTATGCCCCAAACCGCAGTTCTGAGTATTCGGCCTTCTTGGAGACCCTGAATGGAGCCCTGCAGGGGGCTCCAGTAGGGGACTCCGTAGTCTTGCTGGGAGACTTCAACGCACACGTGGGAAACGATGGAGACACCTGGAGAGGCGTGATTGGGAGGAAGGGCCTCCCTGATCTAAACCCGAACGGTCGTTTGTTGTTGGACTTCTGTGCTAGTCATGGAATGGCCATAACAAACACCATGTTCGAACATAAGGATGCTCATAAGTGCACGTGGTACCAGAGCACCCTAGGCCAAAGGTCAATGATCGATTTCGTAATCGTATCATCTGACCTGAGGCCGCATGTTTTGGACACTCGGGTGAAGAGAGGGGCGGAGCTGTCGACTGATCACCATCTGGTGGTGAGTTGGATCAAGGGGTGGGGGAAGACTCTGGACAGACCTGGTAAACCCAAACGGGTAGTGCGGGTGAACTGGGAACGTCTGGAGGAATCCCCTGTCCTGGGGATCTTTAACTCACACCTCCAGCTGAGCTTTTCAGCCATCCCTGTGGAGGTTGGGGGCATTGAACCTGAGTGGGCGATGTTCAAAACCTCTATTGCTGAAGCTGCGGTGATGAGCTGTGGTCTCAAGGTCTTAGGCGCCTCAAGGGGCGGTAACCCTCGAACACTGTGGTGAACCCCGGTGGTCAGGGAAGCCGTCCAACTGAAGAAGGAGTCCTTCCGGGTTATGTTATCCGGGAGGACTCCGGAAACAGTTGCAGGGTATCAAAGGACTAGAAGGGCGGCAGCTTCTGCCGTGTCAGAGGCAAAGCAGCGGGTGTGGGAGAAGTTCGGAGAAGCTATGGAGAAGGACTTTCGGTCGGCACCAAGGCACCATCCGGCACCTCAGGAGGGGGAAGCGAGGAACCATCCAAGCTGTGTACAGCAAGGGTGGGACCCTGCTGACTTCAACTGAGAAGGTTATCGGCCACTGGAAGGAGCACTTTGAGGAACTGAATCCGACTAACATGGCCTCTATGGTTGAGGCAGAGCTGGAAGCTGATGGGGGCTCATCGCCAATTTCCCTGATGGAAGTCACTGAGGTAGTCAAACAACTCCACAGTGGCAAAGCCGCAGGGGTTGATGAGATCCGTCCAGAAATGCTGAAGGCTTTGGGTGTTGAGGGGCTGACTTGGTTGACACGCCTCGTCAACATTGCGTGGAAGTCTGGGACAGTGCCTAGGGGTTGGCAGACCGGGGTGGTGGTTCCCCTATTTAAAAAGGGGAACCACCCTCTTTTACTATCTGATGCAGGCTTTTGTGAGTGTATTTTTGGAATCAATTGCATTCTTCTGTGAGACCAACCAAAATGAAGAGTCCTCTGCGTCCCTACTCTAGGAAACCCTTAAAGCTTTTCTTAGGGGTAAGATCATCTCGCATACGTCTCATGTTAATAAAACTCGTAGAGCACGCCAAAGAGAGCTGGAGGAGGCTATCATTAATCTAGACAACCAACTCTTTTCCACTCAATCACCTGATATATTTAAAGAACGGATGGGGCTCCAAACAGAACTTGACCTTCTCCTAACAAGAGAGGCTGAACGACTCCTTCTACATTCACGAGGGTCTATATATGAACATGGAGATAAGGCTGGCCGTTTCCTGGCCCACTAATTAAAGGCTAGGGTGGCCTCGAATCAAATCACACAGATTCGGGATGAGTTGGGCTCTCACACTTCCGACCCGGGAGAGATTAATAACATCTTTCAGGGTTGCCCACTTTCCCCACTACTATTCGCAATTGCTATCGAGCCATTGTCAATTGCTCTAAAAGCAGAGAGAGGAATTAAGGGGATTCAGAGGGGGGGATATCGAACATAGGGTCTCGTTATATGCTGACGACCTGCTTCTGTATGTGTGCGATCCTATAGCTAGTAACCCACACACACTCTCACTTTTGACTACTTTTGGTTCATTTTCAGGATGCAAATTAAACATTTGTATGTATGTATGTGAATGTTTCCCTATCAACCAATCGGCTACAGAGTTACCTCCGTTGTCGTTGCCTTTTAGAATATCCAACAGGGTTTAGATATCTAGGCATTGCAATCACACAGTCTTTTAGTGCGTTACGAGAACAAAATCTTACTGTCCTGACGGCAACAGTCAAATCTGACCTACAAAGGTGGGGTCACCTGTCACTTTCTCTAGCAGGAAGAGTTCAGACGATAAAAATTAACATACTGCCCAGATACCTATACATCCTCCAATGCCTACCTATTTTTTTGCCTAAATCTTTTTTCCCTGCTATTGATAATATTATTTCCTCATTTATTTGGACTGGTAAACATGCTAGAGCTAGTAGACCATTACTGCAGAGGGATAGGTCCCTAGGTGGGCTTGGTTTGCCTAACTTTATGGGCTACTACTGGGCTACAAACACACATAAGATCATGTTCTGGTTCACTTCGCCCCAGAGTCACTGGTGTCTTGTGGAGGCCAACTCATGTCGATCCACGTCACTTCAAGCCCTCGCGTGTAGCACTCTGCCCCTTTCCCCCTCACAGTTCACATCTAATCCCGTTGTAATTAACACTCTAAAGATCTGGGCACAAGTTAGACGTCACTTTGGTTGGCTCACTCTTCCTCAAGCAACTCCTGTCTGTAATAACCATCTATTTCTACCAGCCACAATTGACCCCCGATTCTCTTACTTGGAGAGGGAAGGCCTCCGCTGCATAGGGGAGTTATACATTGATGGCCTGTTTGCCAGTTTTGACCAACTACGGGTTGCCTTTCATTTAAAAGGATCAGATTTTTTCAGATTCTTTCAACTAAGGGATTTTGTTCAGACCCACTCTCCACAATTCCCCCAAACCCTGCCTCCCAGTGGAGTGGATCTGGTACTTAAAGCAAGAACTTAATCTGGCGCCATGTTTCTTATTATGATCTTTTTTCTCCGGTTGATGAATCTGCCATTAAAAAGATTAGAACTAATTGGATAAAGGAACTACAGATCACCCTCTCTGATGACTTTTGGAGGGAGGCCCTGAGAGCCGTCAACTCATCCTCTAGTTGCGCTAGACTTAGCCTAATACAGTTTAAAGTTCTCCATAGACTACATTATAGCAAGGCTAAGCTCTCCAGGATTTATCCAGATAGATTGAGTGACAGGTGTGATAGATGCTCCCAGGCCCCCTGCGACCTGACTCACATGTTCTGGTTGTGCCCTAAATGATCTACCTTCTGGTGATCTTTCTTTGAACGTATTTCTGAAATTGTAGGTCTAAAAATCTCTCCATCCCCTCATGTAGCTATGTTCGGTAGGCCCCCAGATGGAATCAACTTAACAAACATCCAAACCAATGTCATTGCCTTTACTTCCTTGATTGCTCGTAGGAAAATCCTTCTCTTGTGGAAATCTCCTTTACCACCCTCTTTTAAAATGTGGCTGAGCGATACTATGTCTCTCCTAAAGTTGGAGAAAATTAAGTTTACTCTCCGGGGTTCTTCAGATAAGTTTTATGCTCATTGGAGACCACTGATCAGTTATGTAGACCGTCTTCCCCCTTGATAGAGTGTCGCTGTAGGGATTCTCCCTGTATCTGCCTATAATTCCAATCTCTTTATCCCCTGTCCACCACACATGCAGCCCATGTGACATCCCTTGATATATGTGTTAGTATGTGTATGTGTATGTGTACATGTGTGTATGTATGCAGGTATGTGTATATATGTGCATGTATATTATTGTATCTTTCATTTGGTATGTAATTAATGTACTGTTGCCTTATTGCTCCGGGAGAGGGGTCGGTGGGATGGGTTGGGATGGGGCTGGGTTGAAGGAAAGTGGGTAAGGGTTCTTTTGTTAAAAAAAAAAATTAAAATGCCTTATTTGCTGTAATGCACCGTTACACTTTTTCATGTGAATAAAAATATTTTGAAAAAAAAAAGTGTTCAAATGGGTGGATTGCAGGGATTGGATAAAGTGGGGCAGACTTAGACTGATTTGGTTTACCTGTTACTTGACATGTATGGCAAGTCTTAATGTAAGCTGCCACATCACGCTTAAGACGAGGCCAAAAGAAGTAACACAAAATGTGACGGTACGTTTTCTTAACTCCCAAATGCCCTGTCTGATCATGAGAATATTTCAACACTTTCTTTCGATACTTGCTAATCTACACACCCACTCTGTCTCCTGCTCCTCCACCTACACTGTCTGCAGCTCCTTCAGCGAAAGGCTGCTTCACCCGCGGTGTCTCACGGAGAGATACCGTAGGTCCTTTCTCCCTGCAGCGTTCAGAATGTACCATCACCACGGCCCCTGATAGACCACCGCACCAAGAACACACTGTTCCTCTGAGATTCGTCCAGAAATGCTGAAGGCTTTGGGTGTGGAGGGGCTGTCTTAGATGACACGCCTCGTCAACATTGCGTGGAAGTCTGGGACAGTGCCTAGGGGGTGGCAAACCACTTCTCTTGGTAAAGTCTACTCCAAGGTACTGGAAAGGAGAGTTCGGCCGATAGTCGAACCTCTGATTGAAGAGGAACAATGCGGATTCCGCCCTGGTTGTGGAACAAAGGACCAACTCTTCATTCTCGCAAGGATCCTGGAGGGGGCCTGGGAGTACGCCCATCCGGTCTACATGTGTTTTGTGGATCTGGAGAAGGCGTATGACCAGGTCCCCCGGGTGATACTGTGGGAGGTGCTGCGGGAGTATGGGGTGAGGGGGTCACTTTTGAGTAACATCCAATCCCTGTACGCCCAAAGCGAGAGTTGTGTCCGGATACTCGGCAGTAAGTCGAACTCGCAGGGAATGAGCCATTACCCCAAGTGAAGGAGTTCAAGTACCTCGGGGTCTTGTTCGCGAGTGAGGGGACGATGGAGCGAGAGATTGGTCGGAGAATCGTGGGGAGCGGGGGCGGTACTGCAGTCGCTTTACCGCACCGTTGTGACGAAAAGAGAGCTGAGCCAGAAGGCAAAGCTCTCGATCTACCGGTCGATCTTCGTTCCTACCCTCACCTATGTTCATGAAGGCTGGGTCATGACCCAAAGAACGAGATCACAGGTACAAGCGGCTGAAATGGGTTTTCTCAGACGGGTGGCGTCTCCCTTAGAGATCGGGTGAGAAGCTCAGCCATCAGGAGAGACTCGGAGTAGAGCCGCAGCTCCTTTACGTTGAAAGGATCCAGTTGAGGTGGTTCATCTAGTAAGGAGCCACCTGGCCGCCTCCCTAGGGAGATGTTCCAGGCACATCCAGCTGGGAGGAGACCCCGGGGAAGACCCAGGACTCGGTGGAGAGATTATATTTATTTATTTATTTCTTAGGTCTTTTTAACAAAATGAGATTGAAGAGAGAAATTATTACATTTTAGACAAAAATCTACAAAATGTATTTTCTATATTGAAGAATCTTTTAATTTCTGCAGAGTAAAGTAACTAAGTACATTTACTCAAGTACTTACTTTACTTTTCTATATTTCCATGTAATTCTATTTATACTCAACTATAATAAGAATAATATATAATAATATGTGATATATCCATCCATCCACCATCTACCGCTTATCCGGGGCGGGTCGCAGGGGCAGCAGCTCCAGTAGTGAACCCCAGACTTCCCTTCTCCGGGCCACATCCTCCAGCTCCAACTCGAGGATCCCGAGGCGTTCCCAGTGAGGAGATATAATCTCTCCATATGTGATATATATTATTATATATTATGATATATTATTTATATTATATATCACATATATAATATAAATAATATATCATAATATATAATAATATATATTATTTATATTATATATGTGATATATAATATAAATAATATATATATTATTATATATTATGATATATTATTTATATTATATGTGATATATAATATAAATAATATATATATTATTATATTATGATATATTATTTATATTATATGTGATATATAATATAAATAATATATATATTATTATATATTATGATATATTATTTATATTATATATGTGATATATAATATAAATAATATATATATTATTATATATTATGATATATTATTTATATTATATGTGATATATAATATAAATAATATATATATATTATTATATATTATGATATATTATTTATATTATATATGGGCTATATAATATAAATAATATATCACCTGTCGAGACAATGTTTCTGCAGAATAAGTATTTTTATGAATGTTTGACTTTTACTTGTATTTTGACTAAATAATATCAAAGACTTAATTACATTTGAAAACAAATCAATCTCCTCACGAAATCTATTATTATTGTTATTCTGATTTATTGAAGTCACACCCCCGATGTGAAACAGGAAATGCGTCCTGAACGTCTGATTAAAAGTCAAAAGTAGACGGCGCTGTTTAAAAAGTATTGGAGGTTTCTAATTTTAATGTTTTGCAGATTTTAATCTTAAAAAGGTATATTTGAGATGAAAGTCTTTATTTAATCATAAAGAATTTATAAAGTTTGTTTATTCAACTGGAGCTGCTACTAATTATTTACATTCTCTGCAACAATAATTTATCTTTTTCAATCTAAATGTTATTTTAATGGCACATTATTAACAAATAACTTTAAATAAATCTAATTTAAATATACTTTAACGTCGGGCTTCACTTGAAGATTATTTTCATTATAATAAATCTGCAGATTATTAATATTATTATTATTAAAATGTGACTCTGAAGTCTATAAATGAAAAAAAGATATTCACTTTGATATGAAACAGAACATCTGCAGATCTGAAAACACTTTAAAGACTTTTCTGCAGGAAACTTTACTTTAAAGATGAATAGATGATTAAAACTTTAAATATGTTAGAAATGATGAAGGCCGATATTCAGACATGTCGACCAGACGTGTAATAAAGTCTTCAGATGATAAATAACTGCAGCACAAACACAGACGTTTCTCCATAAACATTTATTTTCAAATAGATTAAGAAAAAATAGATTTTTTTTACAACTTTTTTCTTTTCTGACTTTTTATACAGAACTTTATGTGCATTTAGAAAAAACAACAGAGATCCGTTAACGAGGCAGCAGAGTCAAACAACACAAAGGATGCTGGGAAAAAAGAAAACTCAAAACAAGCCGCCGGACACGAACGCTGAAAAAATCTGACGTTTGTTTTTTTTAGCTTTTTATAAAATAAAAGTGCAAATAAAAGCTGATTGTAACAGAAACCAGGTTTGTTCTTAAAGCTCCTCCCAGCTGACATTCAGACAGACAGGCAGACAGACAGGTGGTCAGACACACAGTCAGGGTGACAGGTGTTCAGACACACAGGCAGACAGGTGTTCAGTCAGGCAGGGAGACAGACAGGCAGTCATTCAGACAGACAGGTGTTCAGGCAGACAGGTGTTCAGACAGACAGACAGGCAGGTGTTCAGACAGGTGTTCAGGCAGACAGGTGTTCAGACAGACAGGTGTTCAGGCAGACAGACAGGCAGGTGTTCAGACAGACAGACAGGCAGGTGTTCAGACAGACAGGTGTTCAGACAGTCATTCAGACAGACAGGTGTTCAGACAGTCATTCAGACAGACAGGTGTTCAGACAGACAGGTGTTCAAACAGACAGACAGGCAGGTGTTCAGACAGGCAGACAGTCATTCAGACAGACAGGTGTTCAGACAGACAGACAGGCAGGTGTTCAGACAGGCAGACAGACAGTCATTCAGACAGACAGGTGTTCAGACAGACAGGTGTTCAGACAGACAGACAGGCAGGTGTTCAGACAGGCAGATAGACAGTCATTCAGACAGACAGGTGTTCAGACAGGCAGACAGACAGGCAGTCAGTCATTCAGACAGACAGGTGTTCAGGCAGACAGGCAGTCAGACAGGCAGGTGGACTGCAGTCACTGACGGTAATTCGAACACATGCGAGGCTGAACTTTGGCGCCCGGCGGGTCACATGACGTGCTTCTCGATGCCCGGGGTGAACTCCTTGGCGTTGGGGTTCAGACTGCTGTAGATCTGGAGGAGAAGAAGACGTGTGTTACAGTGTGTTACAGTGTGTGTTACAGTGTGTGTTACAGTGTGTGTTACAGTGTGTTACAGTGTGTGTTACAGTGTGTTACAGTGTGTGTTACAGTGTGTGTTACAGTGTGTTACAGTGTGTTACAGTGTGTGTTACAGTGTGTTACAGTGTGTTACAGTGTGTTACAGTGTGTGTTACAGTGTGTTACCGTGTGTTACAGTGTGTTACAGTGTGTTACAGTGTGTGTTACAGTGTGTTACAGTGTGTTACCGTGTGTTACCGTGTGTTACAGTGTGTTACAGTGTGTTACAGTGTGTGTTACCGTGTGTTAGTGTGTTACAGTGTGTTACAGTGTGTGTTACAGTGTGTTACAGTGTGTTACCGTGTGTTACAGTGTGTTACAGTGTGTTACAGTGTGTTACAGTGTGTTACAGTGTGTGTTACAGTGTGTTACAGTGTGTTACCGTGTGTTACAGTGTGTTACCGTGTGTTACCGTGTGTTACAGTGTGTTACAGTGTGTTAGTGTGTTACAGTGTGTTACAGTGTGTTACAGTGTGTTAGTGTGTTACCGTGTGTTACCGTGTGTTACAGTGTGTTACAGTGTGTTACAGTGTGTTTTACAGTGTGTTACAGTGTGTTACAGTGTGTTACCGTGTGTTACCGTGTGTTACCGTGTGTTACAGTGTGTTACCGTGTGTTACCGTGTGTTACAGTGTGTTACCGTGTGTTACAGTGTGTTACAGTGTGTTACAGTGTGTTACCGTGTGTTACAGTGTGTTACCGTGTGTTACAGTGTGTTACAGTGTGTTACAGTGTGTTACAGCTGTTTGTGAGCCTGTTATTGGTGTTAAAGTTCAGTTCAGCCCAAAATCAAAGCCACATGTTTCCTCTGACGGCAGTGTGGCGTGAGGCCTCTGATTGGCAGCAGCAGACCCTGAACTCACCACGAAGTCTGCGTCTGCGTGGACGTCTGCGTCGAGGACGCGCAGCCCGACCTGCTCTTGCAGCTGAGGAAGATCTCTGGAGGGGATGAACCACTCTCGCTGCTCCTCCTCCTCCAGCATCTCCTGGAAACACCGCTCGATGAACTCCTCCTCCCACAGCTCCTCCTCCACCTGTACACACACACACACACACACACACACACACACACACACACACAATTTTGAAATTATGGTAGATATTTTGATGAATTAAAATAAAATGTCAAATAATTAATTAATTATTTCTGTATTTTTATATCATTAATAATTCCTGTCGTCTGTTTAATTGAAGTATCAGTGTTTATTTGTGTGATTGTATTTAAAGCGTGTTTCCTCCTGCTGGTTGAACTTGAAGTATATATATATATATATATATATATATATATATATATATATATATTATATATATATATCTGTCTTCCTCCTCACCTGCTGGTTGAACTTGAAGTATATATATATATATATATATATATATATATATATATATATATATATATTTATATATATATATCTGTCTTCCTCCTCACCTGCTGGTTGAACTTGAAGTATATATATATATATATATATATATATATATATATATATATATATATATATATATATATATATATATATTTATATATATATATCTGTCTTCCTCCTCACCTGCTGGTTGAACTCCTCCTCGTGCTCCATCCACATGTACTCAGCGAACGGCTCGTCCTCGGAGCCGCTGCGGATGCCCTCGCTGCTGAGACTCGGGTCTCTCATGTCCCCGCTGACACACGGCCTCACTGCAGGACACACAGCGAGGTTAACCCAGGAGAGCCCCCCCCTGTCCACAGGGGAACAACACACACACCTGTCTCTAAGACTCCCGTTACTGCATGTATTTGTAGTCGTCATGCATCAGTGTGTTATAGTTGTGTGTCTCTGTAGTTAATGGTACATCAGTGTGTTATAGTTGTGTGTCTCTGTAGTTAATGGTGCATCAGTGTGTTATAGTTGTGTGTCTCTGTAGTTAATGGTGCATCAGTGTGTTATAGTTGTGTGTCTCTGTAGTTAATGCTGCATCAGTGTGTTATAGTTGTGTGTCTCTGTAGTTAATGCTGCATCAGTGTGTTATAGTTGTGTGTCTCTGTAGTTAATGGTACATCAGTGTGTTATAGTTGTGTGTCTCTGTAGTTAATGGTGCATCAGTGTGTTATAGTTGTGTGTCTCTGTAGTTAATGGTACATCAGTGTGTTATAGTTGTGTGTCTCTGTAGTTAATGATACATCAGTGTGTTATAGTTGTGTGTCTCTGTAGTTAATGGTACATCAGTGTGTTATAGTTGTGTGTCTCTGTAGTTAATGGTGCATCAGTGTGTTATAGTTGTGTGTCTCTGTAGTTAATGCTGCATCAGTGTGTTATAGTTGTGTGTCTCTGTAGTTAATGGTACATCAGTGTGTTATAGTTGTGTGTCTCTGTAGTTAATGGTGCATCAGTGTGTTATAGTTGTGTGTCTCTGTAGTTAATGGTGCATCAGTGTGTTATAGTTGTGTGTCTCTGTAGTTAATGGTGCATCAGTGTGTTATAGTTGTGTGTCTCTGTAGTTAATGCTGCATCAGTGTGTTATAGTTGTGTGTCTCTGTAGTTAATGGTACATCAGTGTGTTATAGTTGTGTGTCTCTGTAGTTAATGGTACATCAGTGTGTTATAGTTGTGTGTCTCTGTAGTTAATGCTGCATCAGTGTGTTATAGTTGTGTGTCTCTGTAGTTAATGGTGTATCAGTGTGTTATAGTTGTGTGTCTCTGTAGTTAATGGTGCATCAGTGTGTTATAGTTGTGTGTCTCTGTAGTTAATGCTGCATCAGTGTGTTATAGTTGTGTGTCTCTGTAGTTAATGCTGCATCAGTGTGTTATAGTTGTGTGTCTCTGTAGTTAATGGTACATCAGTGTGTTATAGTTGTGTGTCTCTGTAGTTAATGGTGCATCAGTGTGTTATAGTTGTGTGTCTCTGTAGTTAATGGTACATCAGTGTGTTATAGTTGTGTGTCTCTGTAGTTAATGGTACATCAGTGTGTTATAGTTGTGTGTCTCTGTAGTTAATGGTGCATCAGTGTGTTATAGTTGTGTGTCTCTGTAGTTAATGGTGCATCAGTGTGTTATAGTTGTGTGTCTCTGTAGTTAATGGTGCATCAGTGTGTTATAGTTGTGTGTCTCTGTAGTTAATGCTGCATCAGTGTGTTATAGTTGTGTGTCTCTGTAGTTAATGGTACATCAGTGTGTTATAGTTGTGTGTCTCTGTAGTTAATGGTACATCAGTGTGTTATAGTTGTGTGTCTCTGTAGTTAATGCTGCATCAGTGTGTTATAGTTGTGTGTCTCTGTAGTTAATGGTGTATCAGTGTGTTATAGTTGTGTGTCTCTGTAGTTAATGGTGCATCAGTGTGTTATAGTTGTGTGTCTCTGTAGTTAATGCTGCATCAGTGTGTTATAGTTGTGTGTCTCTGTAGTTAATGCTGCATCAGTGTGTTATAGTTGTGTGTCTCTGTAGTTAATGGTACATCAGTGTGTTATAGTTGTGTGTCTCTGTAGTTAATGGTGCATCAGTGTGTTATAGTTGTGTGTCTCTGTAGTTAATGGTACATCAGTGTGTTATAGTTGTGTGTCTCTGTAGTTAATGGTACATCAGTGTGTTATAGTTGTGTGTCTCTGTAGTTAATGCTGCATCAGTGTGTTATAGTTGTGTGTCTCTGTAGTTAATGCTGCATCAGTGTGTTATAGTTGTGTGTCTCTGTAGTTAATGGTACATCAGTGTGTTATAGTTGTGTGTCTCTGTAGTTAATGCTGCATCAGTGTGTTATAGTTGTGTGTCTCTGTAGTTAATGGTGCATCAGTGTGTTATAGTTGTGTGTCTCTGTAGTTAATGCTGCATCAGTGTGTTATAGTTGTGTGTCTCTGTAGTTAATGGTGCATCAGTGTGTTATAGTTGTGTGTCTCTGTAGTTAATGGTACATCAGTGTGTTATAGTTGTGTGTCTCTGTAGTTAATGCTGCATCAGTGTGTTATAGTTGTGTGTCTCTGTAGTTAATGGTGCATCAGTGTGTTATAGTTGTGTGTCTCTGTAGTTAATGGTGCATCAGTGTGTTATAGTTGTGTGTCTCTGTAGTTAATGGTGCATCAGTGTGTTATAGTTGTGTGTCTCTGTAGTTAATGGTGCATCAGTGTGTTATAGTTGTGTGTCTCTGTAGTTAATGGTGCATCAGTGTGTTATAGTTGTGTGTCTCTGTAGTTAATGGTGCATCAGTGTGTTATAGTTGTGTGTCTCTGTAGTTAATGCTGCATCAGTGTGTTATAGTTGTGTGTCTCTGTAGTTAATGCTGCATCAGTGTGTTATAGTTGTGTGTCTCTGTAGTTAATGCTGCATCAGTGTGTTATAGTTGTGTGTCTCTGTAGTAAATGCTGCATCAGTGTGTTATAGTTGTGTGTCTCTGTAGTTAATGCTGCATCAGTGTGTTATAGTTGTGTGTCTCTGTAGTTAATGGTACATCAGTGTGTTATAGTTGTGTGTCTCTGTAGTTAATGGTACATCAGTGTGTTATAGTTGTGTGTCTCTGTAGTTAATGCTGCATCAGTGTGTTATAGTTGTGTGTCTCTGTAGTTAATGCTGCATCAGTGTGTTATAGTTGTGTGTCTCTGTAGTTAATGGTACATCAGTGTGTTATAGTTGTGTGTCTCTGTAGTTAATGCTGCATCAGTGTGTTATAGTTGTGTGTCTCTGTAGTTAATGCTGCATCAGTGTGTTATAGTTGTGTGTCTCTGTAGTTAATGGTACATCAGTGTGTTATAGTTGTGTGTCTCTGTAGTTAATGCTGCATCAGTGTGTTATAGTTGTGTGTCTCTGTAGTTAATGGTACATCAGTGTGTTATAGTTGTGTGTCTCTGTAGTTAATGGTACATCATGTGGTTATAGTTGTGTGTCTCTGTAGTTAATGGTGCATCAGTGTGTTATAGTTGTGTGTCTCTGTAGTTAATGGTACATCAGTGTGTTATAGTTGTGTGTCTCTGTAGTTAATGCTGACATCAGTGTGTTATAGTTGTGTGTCTCTGTAGTTAATGCTGCATCAGTGTGTTATAGTTGTGTGTCTCTGTAGTTAATGGTGCATCAGTGTGTTATAGTTGTGTGTCTCTGTAGTTAATGGTGCATCAGTGTGTTATAGTTGTGTGTCTCTGTAGTTAATGGTGCATCAGTGTGTTATAGTTGTGTGTCTCTGTAGTTAATGGTGCATCAGTGTGTTATAGTTGTGTGTCTCTGTAGTTAATGGTGCATCAGTGTGTTATAGTTGTGTGTCTCTGTAGTTAATGGTACATCAGTGTGTTATAGTTGTGTGTCTCTGTAGTTAATGGTGCATCAGTGTGTTATAGTTGTGTGTCTCTGTAGTTAATGCTGCATCAGTGTGTTATAGTTGTGTGTCTCTGTAGTTAATGGTGCATCAGTGTGTTATAGTTGTGTGTCTCTGTAGTTAATGGTACATCAGTGTGTTATAGTTGTGTGTCTCTGTAGTTAATGGTACATCAGTGTGTTATAGTTGTGTGTCTCTGTAGTTAATGGTGCATCAGTGTGTTATAGTTGTGTGTCTCTGTAGTTAATGGTACATCAGTGTGTTATAGTTGTGTGTCTCTGTAGTTAATGGTACATCAGTGTGTTATAGTTGTGTGTCTCTGTAGTTAATGGTACATCAGTGTGTTATAGTTGTGTGTCTCTGTAGTTAATGCTGCATCAGTGTGTTATAGTTGTGTGTCTCTGTAGTTAATGCTGCATCAGTGTGTTATAGTTGTGTGTCTCTGTAGTTAATGGTACATCAGTGTGTTATAGTTGTGTGTCTCTGTAGTTAATGGTGCATCAGTGTGTTATAGTTGTGTGTCTCTGTAGTTAATGCTGCATCAGTGTGTTATAGTTGTGTGTCTCTGTAGTTAATGGTGCATCAGTGTGTTATAGTTGTGTGTCTCTGTAGTTAATGGTACATCAGTGTGTTATAGTTGTGTGTCTCTGTAGTTAATGGTGCATCAGTGTGTTATAGTTGTGTGTCTCTGTAGTTAATGCTGCATCAGTGTGTTATAGTTGTGTGTCTCTGTAGTTAATGGTGCATCAGTGTGTTATAGTTGTGTGTCTCTGTAGTTAATGGTACATCAGTGTGTTATAGTTGTGTGTCTCTGTAGTTAATGGTCGTATTGCATCTACTTTCTTTGGGGTCGCTGTGAGTAATTTCCGACTCTTGGTCTTGGACATTTGGTCACCTTTCCATGTGTTGTTTTACATCTTGTGGTTCTTTTAAATCAATGTTTAATCATGTTGCATCTCTTTGTAGTAAATGAGGTCTCTTTGTGTCTTCTTTTAGAAACCTTGGGTCTCTTTGCGGTCGTCTAACGTCTATTAAGATCATTGTGTGATAGTTTGGATCTACATGTAGTGCATTCGGGTCGTTTAGCGTCTCTTTGCGGTCGTTTAGAGTGCTGTTTCCAGCCTCATGTAGTCAGTGCGACCCCCCTGGCCCCTCCGGGCCGGTGTCCCGCTCGGGGACCCGGTAAACAGCGAGCAGTTGGTCCGGTCCGTCAGCGGTCAGGGTCGCTGTGATGGCCGCTGACAGACAACAGCAGCGAGCTAACGACTGTCTCCGTGTTTACACCCGAACAAAGCAGATACACGGACAGAAACACTTTAACAGAAACATTAAATGACTTTATAATAATGTAGAAAAACAAAACGTTGTGTTTTAATTCGTGAAATACCTGAAACCCCGGTTAATTCGACGGCAGCGGACCAAACGGTCAAACGGTGTGAACTCTTCTTCTGCGGCTGTAATAATGGCTGCTGCCTCTGTTTGTTTACATCTCTGACGTCACTCTAAGCTCGCTGGTGATTGGACAACCCGCTCTGTTGCCTTCATGTGCTTACATGGCCTGTTAAAACCAAAGCTGGATAATCGGAAAGTAGACATTCTTGTGACATTTAATGTCATGATTTCTTTAACATTAATACTTTAAGTAGGTACTTTAGCGACATTCTATTTCTGACATGAAACTGTAGCCACCAAAAGCAACCTGATTAAACCCAAGATAAACGATAAAGTAAATTAAATACTTTATATACTTTTACCAACTGTTACAACTTACTTTTACAAGCATACGAGCATATTCCGTTGATGGCCCTAAACTGTGGAATAGTTTGCCACTAACATTTATATATCCCCCTCCATTCATACCTTTAAATCTTGTCTAAAGACCCATCTCTTTTCATTAGCCTCTTAATTATCACCATAAAGGCATGCCTGAACACACTTTTATTTGTTTGGAGTATATTTTTGTGCAATGCTGTTTTTGTTATGATTCTATGTTCTGTTTTTATTTTTTATTTCTTTGTAAAGCTTTTTGGTCATTGTTTATTTAATTTAAATGTGCTCCATTTTTAAATGTGACTTCACTTTTGGAAGAATCTAGAATCATATTTATTTATTTAAGTAACTAAAACTGTACAAATAAATGTATAGCAGTAAAAAGATAAAGATTTGCCTCTGAGATGTGTAAAGTAACATAAAAAGTGAATTCTAAAAGTTTAACTTAGAAGGTTATAAGTTATTTTTTTTGTATTTTACAATACAGGATTGCACAATGAAATGTGAGTTTTAGCCGCCTCACGTTACACACATAGAACATATACACATATTTAAAATAGAATAAAATGAATGTACAGGTACTTATATACATATTTACCTAAAGAGTGTTAGTGAGAATGAAGGTATTGCAAAAGGTAGGTATGGTAATGTGCAAAACCAGCATAACAAAGTTCTTGTAGTATATTTTTTATATGTTTATTTCACATTTTCTTTATATTTATAATTTGATATGTTTTGCTGTACTTGCCTGTAATTTTATTTCCTTTTCATTTGTTTATTGTATGCCCCCAAAACCAAGACTAATACATTGTAAGTAAAACATGGCAATAAACCTTATAAATAATTCTGATAAATTATATTATAAATATTATAAATTATTATCTCACCATCTTGTCTTCATTTAGTGTTTCATAGTTTTGATCTATCAATAATATGTTTTGATGTATTTCGTTCCACTTTTATTTCTAGGTAGAAAAGGGCTTCCAAAGTATTGACTGCTGCTGCGACATCTTGTACACAGTTGCCAAACTTCCAGAGGGGTCTTGAAGGCAGCACAGTAGTCCGAAACCTCGCGATACTTCAACATTTACGTCCTGCGCTATAGTTAGCGGCAGCAGGCTCAGCTAGCTATCAACTCTGCATGAGAAAAAGCTAAAGTAAGAGTATTTATATTCACTATTACCAACGGCTTTAAACACATAAGCGAGTACAACACAGATGTATGTAAAATATGCACATGAGAAAACTTGAAGTGAAGTTCTAAACCACGTTAGCTAACGATTAGCATTAGCATGTTGAAGCTAAATTACATTAGCAGTTGATGTTTGCTAAAGTTAGCCTCTTCTGTGGCCGTTTTCTTTACAATTCTAATTCAGTAATTATTGGTGTTTTGTGGTAATGCATATTATCATTTATAAGTGGCTCTAAATAAAAATATTATGGTTGTTTTGAAAGTTTAAAGTCAGGGTAGTATCAGCGAGCTAGTACCGTTAGCTTAGCTGCTCAAACGACATTTCCCGAAAGTAACGAAGTGCATTTACTCAAGTACACATTTGGGGTACTTGTACTTTCTGGGAGTGTTTACATTTTCTGTTACTTCATACTTCTACTCTACTTCTCAGAGGTAAACATTGGACTTTTTGATCCTCTACATTTATCAGACAGTTTTAATTACTTTTCAGATTACAGTTTATCATTTGCTTCTGGACCAGTGAAAACCTTGTATCTCCAGAATGTTTGTGATCGACTGAAGGATGAAGTTTCCTTTTATGTGCGGAGAAGATTCTCCTTCAGATAAATATAATATTTAAAAAGCTTCTGGGATCAGCTGGAAAATGCATCATCACAAAGCTGAAAACTGTTTTTCTGAGCTACTCATGAAAAGTTGACTTTTTAGTGGTTCAAACAGGACGGAGACAAAGATACAAACACATGATGATCGTATAGAATATGATGCATTGTGTACATTAAACTACCAACAGGATGTAAAGGAGGGAAAACATCTGCAGCAGGAACATGTAACACACACATTAATGTAACAGGAACATGTAACACACACATTAATGTAACGGGAACATGTAACACACACATTAATGTAACAGGAACATGTAACACACACATTAATGCAGCAGGAACATGTAACACACACATTAATGTAGCAGGAACATGTAACACACACATTAATGTAACAGGAACATGTAACACACACATTAATGCAGCAGGAACATGTAACACACACATTAATGTAGCAGGAACATGTAACACACACATTAATGTAACAGGAACATGTAACACACACATTAATGCAGCAGGAACATGTAACACACACATTAATGTAACAGGAACATGTAACACACACATTAATGCAGCAGGAACATGTAACACACACATTAATGTAACAGGAACATGTAACACACACATTAATGTAACAGGAACATGTAACACACACATTAATGTAACAGGAACATGTAACACACATTAATGCAACAGGAACATGTAACACACACATTAATGTAACAGGAACATGTAACACATACATTAATGCAGCAGGAACATGTAACACACACATTAATGTAACAGGAACATGTAACACACACATTAATGTAACAGGAACATGTAACACACACATTAATGTAACAGGAACATGTAACACACACATTAATGTAACAGGAACATGTAACACACACATTAATGTAACAGGAACATGTAACACACACATTAATGCAGCAGGAACATGTAACACACACATTAATGTAACAGGAACATGTAACACACACATTAATGTAACAGGAAACATGTAACACACACATTAATGTAACAGGAACATGTAACACACACATTAATGTAACAGGAACATGTAACACACACATTAATGTAACAGGAACATGTAACACACACATTAATGCAGCAGGAACATGTAACACACACATTAATGTAACAGGAACATGTAACACACACATTAATGCAGCAGGAACATGTAACACACACATTAATGTAACAGGAACATGTAACACACACATTAATGTAACAGGAACATGTAACACACACACATTAATGTAACAGGAACATGTAACACACACATTAATGTAACAGGAACATGTAACACACACATTAATGTAACAGGAACATGTAACACACACATTAATGCAGCAGGAACATGTAACACACACATTAATGCAGCAGGAACATGTAACACACACATTAATGTAGCAGGAACATGTAACACACACATTAATGTAACAGGAACATGTAACACACACATTAATGTAACAGGAACATGTAACACACACATTAATGCAGCAGGAACATGTAACACACACATTAATGTAGCAGGAACATGTAACACACACATTAATGTAACAGGAACATGTAACACACACATTAATGTAGCAGGAACATGTAACACACACATTAATGTAACAGGAACATGTAACACACACATTAATGCAGCAGGAACATGTAACACACACATTAATGTAACAGGAACATGTAACACACACATTAATGTAGCAGGAACATGTAACCCACACATTAATGTAACAGGAACATGTAACACACACATTAATGCAGCAGGAACATGTAACACACACATTAATGTAGCAGGAACATGTAACACACACATTAATGTAACAGGAACATGTAACACACACATTAATGTAGCAGGAACATGTAACACACACATTAATGTAACAGGAACATGTAACACACACATTAATGCAGCAGGAACATGTAACACACACATTAATGTAACAGGAACATGTAACACACACATTAATGTAGCAGGAACATGTAACACACACATTAATGTAACAGGAACATGTAACACACACATTAATGTAGCAGGAACATGTAACACACACATTAATGTAACAGGAACATCAGATATAATATAAAACATTTACTGCACAATCAGTACTTTTACATTAAGTATATAAAATAAATGTTGTTAATACTTGCATACTGTTACTAAGTACATTTATGTGTATTGAAGTATTTTTACAGTGTTGTATTAGTACTTTTACTACAGTAAAGGATCTGAATACTTCTTCCACCAAACACTGATTCTAGCTGGTTCACCATCATTTATGAAAAACCTACAAAGTAACGTTAAAGCTACGTTATATTTTGGTCCAGTTCTCCCCCTTCTTTCATTGTAATTGGACATTCTTTTTATTCCTTCACATTTTTAACAAACTTTTAACAATAAGTGATTCATTTAGAATCTTATTTTATTAATCACATCTCTTTGATATTTTACACTGCTTCTCAAAGTTTCTCCTTTTTCAGTGAGGATGTTTCCATCACATCATTTTCTCCCTTCTGGTTTGAGGTGAATTTTCAGTCTTTAGAGCTGTTCTGTCTCCTTTCCTAGCCGCCTTCTAATTGCCCTCTCATGTCCTAATAATGCCAGTTTACACCTGCTCAGGTGATGTTAATGATCAGTCATTTTCTTCCCTTTGCTGTACATGCTGCTGTGGCTCAGTGCCTCTCCACTGGCTTCTGTGTTCTTATAGAGGCAGCGTTTGAAGAGTGTCTGTACCTCCTTGTGTTTCAGCCGAAAGAAGAGGAGTTCCCCTTCACTTTGCACAAGATATTAACTGACACTGACTTCCCCCAATCCTTAAAAAACAGACACTTTTTTGCTGCCTGCTTTATTCTTTTATCTTGAAGCCAGACTGCAGCTCCACTTTGTGGCGGCATGTCTCAGAAGTCACAGTCGGACGGCGGTCAGAAGCACTTCGCTGTGGGTCGGGGGCTCCTGGCCGCCGCAGAGACCTTGAATTTCAGCATGAGTGAGCAGCGATCCAGTCGGCAGATGGGGGGGGTGTCCTCAGGGGTAGGGGTGGGCGGTGGTGGCATGGAAGGCCAGGACGGCAGCTCCCAGATGACCCGGCGTGGCGGCGGCAGCCACATTGGCAACACCATGAAGCTGTTTGCCAGTTTGGGGCTGTCGCCCTCTGACCTGGACGCTCTGGCTGAAATCCCCGAAGAGGACATCAGCGTGGAGACGCTGCCGCGCATCCTCATGCAGCTCAAGAGCCGCAAGGGAGACGCAGGAGAGCGGCGGGGGGCGTCTTCCATGTCTTCTGACGCTGGGTATCGAGGAGGAAGGGACAACTGGGACGACGGGCAAATGGGGAGGATGGGCGGTTCTTCTCTGGGCCCGGGTTCAGCCCGCACTCAGTCCTCTGCAGACTTTGGCTACAGCTCGCTGCAGGACGTCGCTCCCAGACGGGCTAAAGAGGAAAGGGAAGAAGAAGAGGACAGGGTGGCGGGGGAGCGGAGAGAAGAAGAGAGGGAGGAAAGAGGAGAGGGAAAAAAAGGAGGAAGAAAGAGGGAGAGGAAGGG
>NW_021166911.1:95000-105741 GCF_900634415.1 Cottoperca gobio | reverse complement strand
TTCTTCTGTTTTATTATCAGTCGAGAGTTTTACCGGAGGTTTGGGTGTCATGTTTGTTTTGGGAGGTTTCATCAGACCTGCGGACCGACAACTTCCTGTCAGACAAACAAGCAGAACCACAGAAGTGAGTTCATGCGCCCAACTGAACGTGTGGTCCCGTTAGCCCCGTTAGCGTTAGCTCGGAGACTTTTTCCCGATCCTGATGAATTTCTTTAAGAACTTTGTGTGGCGCCCGACCAACCCCAATCACTTCAACACTTCACAAACTCCAGATGTCGACAAACATCTTACATCGTAATATTTGAATGGCTTTTACGCCGTAAACAAAAACAATATTCTTTGTATTAGAGCAGATACAGAAGTAATAAACGTGATAGTCATATTAGCTGCTCATGATGCAACAAGCTGAACGTGTCTGCTGTCTTTAAGAAGGTTTATAACTCATGAATATTAATCTTCAGGTCGTTACCGAGGTGGCTGCTGCCGGCTGATCCCTCTGTGACGCTGCTCAGAGTCTCAGTCCGACCTGCAGCTCGGTCACCTGCCGGACCCACCTGAGGACAATCACAGCTCAATGCTCCAGAGTAAAGTTCAGAATGTGCGCTCACACCAGCAGTTTGACTTGTTCTCCATTTTTATTGTCAAAATGCAAAAATAATTAAATGAAATAAAAAGTTCCACTAACGCTGAAAAACATTTTAATCTCATCTTAAATAAAATAAAAACATTTTTATTTTATTTACTCTATTATGTGTTTTACTAATAAAAGACATGAAAACAGTTTTCTTGCTGAACGTCTGCGATACGTCAGTAAGGTTTCAACATTCAAGAACTTTATTGTCATCATGCAGAAATAACAAAATTGCAGTTGCGTCTGAAATGATGCAATAAAACCTGAACCTGAAGAATAATCAGAGGAGGAGAGGATATGAACACGAGAATAAAGAAAGTTCAGTTCAGACCTGCTGCTCCTCCCGTCCGGCCGAAACCAAGCTGACGGTCACGCTCACTTCATAGTGATCCTCCCGAATCACAGCAGAGACCATCTGAGGAGCAGGAACACATGCAGGTTTACTTCCTGTGTGTCACCAACAGGAAGTACACCTCCACCTGGTCAGGTGATCATGCCTGACAAACTAAATTTAATTAGTTAATTTATCCCACTGGTGATGTCGCTGCTGTACAGGTGAGGTGCAGATGAGGCGTACCCGGCCCAGTCGAGGCTCCCCCAGCAGCGCCCTGAAGGGGGCGTTGTTCTGAGCGTAGCTCCTCAGATGAGCGCACACATGATCCAACTGCTTCCTCCAGAAACCTGAAGGCACAGAAAACAATTAGGATCTGTTTTTGTTGTCGTTTTGTGTCTCTGTGGTTATTTTGTGTCTCTTTGTGTCAGTAGGTTTTTACCTCGGCCCGGGCTGATGGCGGTCAGCGGCGGTTGGCGGTCTCTGGTCGTCTGCTGCTTGCTGAGTTGTTGCTCCTTCCTCTGCAGCTCAGTGGCTGATGGGTAATAGAGTCCAACAGTCTGAGTGTACTGCTCGGCAGTGGGTGTGGCTAACTTTGTGCGATGGGCGGGGCCTTTGGAGCGTGTGGCCTGCCAGGTTGCATCATGTGAAGTTGGGGCTGAAGCCTGCTCACACAAAGGCAGAGAACAGCCTGTTTAATGTTGCATATTGTTTTATGAATTGTGTGTCATGATGTCAGCGGTGCATAGTACCTGTTTGCCGGCGGCGCCCCTGACAGGTTGTGTGATGTCACTGCAGGATGTGGGGGGGGGCGGTGCTTCCAGGAAGGCGCCGCAGGATGCGCAGTAGAAGGCATACGGGTGTCCGCTCGCGCCACATCGCCAACAAACCACACGGCTGGTTGCGTGTCCGGGCTGTAAATACACACAGCACTCCATTTCCCACAATGCTTCACTCTCCACACTAGCTTACGACAAAGACTGGAAGCAAAATTAAACTACAAACCAAGCTCCGTCAAATATACAAAAGCCAACAGTCTGAAAAAGTACGTCAGGGTAGTGTCGTCTCAAAGGTCACACGGCTGCTGTGCACTCAGAAATGACGATTGCAGCTGTTCGTTAGACACGTTATCATTCTGAAAACAGTATAGTGAGCTTGTGAGCAACCGCTGCTGATTCCTGCACACAGTAGCCAAGATGGCCGCTGAGGGTGAGAAGAGCCCAGTGCTCCATTCTCAACGTTTTCCATCCGGGTCCTCATCGTGCATGTTGCCACACTTCTCAGTGAGAACGCACTTATGCACGCAGAATTGCAACTGTAAGTACAGAAGTACGTGAATTGAGACTAAGGTGTGTGTTCACCTTTGAGCCGCACCAGTCGCAATATCTGGCATCACCGGGGTTTAAACGTTTACATCTGGAGCAGGTCAACATCCTGCTGTCTGCTGACCGGACAGAGGGGGCGCTGTTCCCAACAAACACCTCCTGCAGCACACACGCACACACACACACACGCACACGCACACACACACACACACACGCACACACACATCAGTATAAAGTCTGAGTTCCTGATGTCAGGTCTGCAAGACGACAAGCAAAAGACTTAAAATGCTTGTTTTCTGAATGGAGTTTGGTTGATCAGGGCTAAGCTAACTATACCTGAATGAATATGTTTCTACACACACATTTCTACACGCACACACATCTACACACAGATATCTACACACTCATATCTACATATCTACAAATCTACACACACACATCTACACACTCATATCTACACACGGTGAGACTTTAAAAAGATTAAAGATGTTTGTTATAACACAGACATCTTGCATCTTGTGTGTAGCCGTGCTGACACATTACTGCAGTGTGTATCAGTGTGTGTTACCGGCTGCAGTGTGTATCAGTGTGTGTTACCGACTGCAGTGTGTATCAGAGTGTGTTACCGGCTGCAGTGTGTATCAGTGTGTGTTACCGGCTGCAGTGTGTATCAGTGTGTGTTACCGGCTGCAGTGTGTATCAGAGTGTGTTACCGGCTGCAGTGTGTATCAGAGTGTGTTACCGGCTGCAGTGTGTATCAGTGTGTGTTACCGGCTGCAGTGTGTATCAGAGTGTGTTACCGGCTGCAGTGTGTATCAGTGTGTGTTACCGGCTGCAGTGTGTATCAGTGTGTGTTACCGGCTGCAGTGTGTATCAGAGTGTGTTACCGGCTGCAGTGTGTATCAGAGTGTGTTACCGGCTGCAGTGTGTATCAGAGTGTGTTACCGGCTGCAGTGTGTATCAGTGTGTGTTACCGGCTGCAGTGTGTATCAGAGTGTGTTACCGGCTGCAGTGTGTATCAGTGTGTGTTACCGGCTGCAGTGTGTATTAGAGTGTGTTACCGGCTGCAGTGTGTATCAGAGTGTGTATCAGAGTGTGTTACCGGCTGCAGTGTGTATCAGAGTGTGTTACCGGCTGCAGTGTGTATCAGTGTGTGTTACCGGCTGCAGTGTGTATCAGAGTGTGTTACCGGCTGCAGTGTGTATCAGAGTGTGTTACCGGCTGCAGGCGGCTCTCACAGGTCAAACAGCTGGAGATGTGAGCTGGATTCCCACTTCCACAGCAAACACACAGCACATGCTCCTGCACAGAAACACACTGGAGCCTCAGGGACACACACTCACACACTAACACTAACACATTCACACACTCTGAATATGACAGTACTGTGAACATATTCTGTGTGGATAATCTGAATGCAGGACTTGCAGATGAGTGTGATGTGCTGATGTTATTCAGGTTCCAGGAACACAAACCAGTGAGAGATGCCATCTTTAAACTTTAGACTCACTAGCCCCCGGCTGAGCACCGCTACGTTGGAGTTCACCCTGGTGGACGAGAGGGTCGCCTCCCTACGCCTTCGGGTTATGGGGGGGAAAACTCTGACTGTTGTTTGTGCCTATGCCCCAAACAGCAGTTTGGAGTATTCGGCCTTCTTGGAGACCTTGGTGGCAGACTTCAACGCGCACGTGGGAAACGATCGTTTGTTGTTGGACTTCTGTGCTAGTAATGGAATGGCCATAACAAACACCATATTCGAACATAAGGATGCTCATAAGTGTACGTGGTACCAGAGCACCCTAGGCCAAAGGACAATGATCGTTTTTGTGATCGTATCCTCCCACAGTCCTCCCCCATCCTTCTCCCCTGCTGAACTGGTGAGTCACTATAATGACTGTCTCTTCCCTGGATGCTCTGGCCCCCCTCAAAACTCGCTCCCAGGTTCACCGCAGACCTTCGACAACTAAAAACCACTGGTCGTCGACTCGAGCGGCTGTGCAAAAAGACTGGACTCTCAGTGCACATCCAACTTTACACTGAACACCTACACCTCTACAAGAACGCTCTCTCCACCGCAAAATCCTCCTACTACTCCAACCTCATCAACACTGGTAAAAATAACACTAGAACCCTCTTCTCAACAGTCAGCCACCTACTTCAGCCTGCTACAATTTTCTCTCCAGATGTCTCCACCGACCACTGCAATGACTTCCTGCAATTCTTTGACACCAAAATCAACACCATCCATCATCAGCTGGCCTCATCCTGCACTTCCCCAAGTGATCCACCCTGGATGGCTACCACCGGCCAACCATTCACCAGCACCCTCTCCAACTTCTCACTAGCAACAGAATCTACCATCTTCAAAGACCAACGACCGCCTCCGATGCAGCGGACTCTGGACTACTCACCATCCTTATCCTCCTTGACCTCACCGCTGCCTTTGACACCATCTCCCACCAGACACTCATCCAGCGCCTGGCTGACATTGGGATCTCTGGTGTAGCACTTTCCTGGTTTTCATCTTATCTCTACGACAGACAACAATATGTGCAACTGAGCAACCACAGGTCCAGGTGTTCTGCTGTTTGACGGGGTGTCCCCCAGGGGTCAGTACTGGGTCCACTATTGTTCATTATCTACCTCCTTCCCCTTGGCACAATCCTCCGCTACCACAATGTCCACTTTCACTGTTATGCCGATGACACTCAGGTCTACATTTCTACAAAACCCACCACCGCCCACATCCCTCACCACCTGCCTACAAGACCAGGAATTCCTTGAAACTCAATGGTGACAAAACCGAGGCCCTTCTCATCGGCTCCAAAAGCACTTTATCCAAAACACAAACTTCTACTGTCCCAAACTTCATCAATGGCTTCTCCGTACTGTTCTCCAGTCAAGTCAAGAGCCTTGGTGTCACTCTGGACAGCACCCTCTCCTTTGTACCCCACATAAAGAACATCACCCGCACTGCTCTTTTCCACCTGCGCAACATCTCCCGACTCTGCCCGTCCCTGTCCCAATCCAGTACAGAAATATTGGTCCACGCTTTTGTGACATGGATCGACAACTGTAATGCTGTTCTCTCTGGCCTTCCAACCAAACTGCTCAAGCGACTTCAAATCATCCAAAACGCCGCTGCCCGGATCACGACCCACACCAAATCCTCTGAACACATCACCCCCATTCTCCTGAACCTTCACTACAAAAACATCCTGCTCACCTACAAAGCCCTTCACAAACTCTCCCCCACCTACCTAAGTGACCTCCTTCAGGAGTATACCCCCTCCCGCTCCCTCCGCTCATCCTCAGCTGGTCTACTGACGATCCCCACATCACGTCTCATCACCATGGGTGCCAGGGCCTTCAGCTGCACTGCTCCCAAGCTCTGGAACTCCGTCCCTCCACAGATCCGACAGTCCGAAACTGTTACAACATTCAAGTCCCAACTCAAAACTCACCTGTTCAAACTGGCCTACTCTCTATAGTATCAATCATCCTGTATCCTCCCCCCCCCCCCCCTCTTCTCTTTATTGCTTTCTTCTTGTGTCTCAACCATATCTCTGGTATTATTTGTTTGCTCTCCCTTCCAATGTCCTGCTGTTTTTTATCTCTTGTATTTTGTACGGTGTCCTTGGGTGTCTTGAAAGGCGCCTCCAAATAAAATGTTTTATTATTATTATTGATCTGAGGATCTGATGTTTTGCACACTCGGGTGAAGGGAGGGGCGGTGCTGTCAACTGATCACCATCTGGTGGTGAGTTGAATCAAGGGGTGGGGGAAGACTCTGGACAGACCTGGTAAGCCCAAACGGGTAGTGTGGGTGAACTGGGAACGTCTGGAGGAAGCCCCTGTCCAGGAGATCTTCAACTCACACCTCCGGCGGAGCTTTTCAGACATCCCTGTGGAGGTTGGGGGCATTGAACCTGAGTGGGCGATGTTCAAAACCTCTATTGCTGAAGCTGCGGTGATGAGCTGTGGTCTCAAGGTCTTAGGTGCCTCAAGGGGCAGTAACCCTTGAACCCCGGTGGTCAGGGAAGCCGTCTGACTGAAGAAGGAGTCCTTCCGGGTTATGTCATCCGGGAGGACTCCGGAAACAATTGCAGGGTACCGACAGACTACCATGGCAGAGGCAAAGCAGCGGGTGTGGGATAAGTGCGGAGAAGCTATGGAGAAGGACTTTCGGTCGGCACCAAGATGCTTCTGAAAACCGTCGGGCACCTCAGGAGGGAGAAGCGGAGAACCATCCAAGCTGTGTACAGCAAGGGTCGGACCCTGCTGACTTCGACTGAGAAGATTATCGGGTGGTGGAAGGAGCACTTTGAGGAACTCCTGAATCTGACTAACACGCCCTCTAAGGTAGAGGCAGAGCTGGAAGCTGATGGGGGACCATCGTCAATTTCCCTGATGGAAGTCACTGAGGTAGTCAAACAACTCCACAGTGGCAAAGCCGCAGGGGTTGATGAGATCCGTCCAGAAATGCTGAAGGCTTTGGATGTTGAGGGGCTGTCTTGGTTGTCACGCCTCGTCAACATTGCAGAGAAGTCTGGGACAGTGCCTAGGGGGTGGCAGACTGGGGTGGTGGTTCCCCTGTTCAAAAAGGTGGACTAGAGAGTGTGTGCCGACTACAGGGGTATCACACTTCTCAGACTCCCTGGTAAAGTCTACTCCAAGGTGCTGGAAAGGAGGGTTCGGCCAATAGTCGAACCTCTGATTGAAGAGGAACAATGCGGATTCCGTCCTGGTCGTGGGACAACAGACCAACTCTTCACTCTCGCAAGGATCCTGGAGGGGGTCTGGGAGTACGCCCATCCGGTCTACATGTGTTTTGTGGATCTGGAGAAGGCGTATGACCGGGTCCCCCGGGTGATACTGTGGGAGGTGCTGCGGGAGTATGGGGTGAGGGGGTCACTTCTGAGGGCCATCCAATCCCTGTACGCCCAAAGCAAGAGTTGTCTCCGAATATTCTGCAGTAAGTCGGACTCGTTCCCAGTGAATGTTGGCCTCCGCCAGAGCTGCGCTTTATCACCAATCCTGTTTGTGATGTTCATGGACAGGATATCGAGGCGTAGTCGTGGAGGAGTTGCAGTTCGGTGGCTCGTTGCAGATGATGTGGTCCTTATGGCATCATCGGTCTGTGACCTTCAACAGTTACTGGATCGGTTTGCAGCCGAGTGTGAAGCGGTTGGGATGAGGATCAGCACCTCAAAATCTGAGGCCATGGCTCTCAGCAGGAAACCGGTGGATTGCCTACTCCGGGTAGGGGATGAGCCATTACCCCAAGTGAAGGAGTTCAAGTACCTCTGGGTCTTGTTCGCAAGTGAGGGGACGATGGAGCATGAGATTGTCCGGAGAATCGGAGCAGCGGGGGCGGTACTGCATTCGCTTTTCCGCACCGTTGTGACGAAAAGAGAGCTGAGCCAGAAGGCAAAGCTCTCGATCTACCGGTCGATCTTCGTTCCTACCCTCACCGATGGTCATGACCTGACCTGACCCCGGATAAGCGGTAGACGATAGATGGATGGATGGATGGATATCCATGTAAACCGTTTAGTAGGAATATTGTGTTTTCAAAGTCAGAAGTTTATTGCACACAGAAGGACTAACACTTTAGTTTATGAACTTTAAGTAAAAGTACAGAAGTATTTTCAGCAAAATGTAGTTAAAGTAAGTAAAAGTGTGTGTGTGTGTGTGTGTGTGTGTGTGTGTGTGTGTGTGTGTGTGTGTGTGTGTGTGTGTGTGTACCTGCAGCTTGAGGCTGGACTGTGGTTGTTGATGGACCAAGGCTTCACAGATTAAACAGCTCCGAGTGTTCACAGGAACCAGAGAGTTACAGCACACACAGCAAACCACCTGACACACACACACACACACACATTAACTCTCACTGTTGAACTGGTATTGTTTTCTACACATGATGATATTTATTCAGGGTATTTTGCCCAGATATGAATACAGGTGTGCCTTGAGATTTTTGCTTGGTCTTTGGGGTGCCTTGGCCACAGAAAGGTTGAAAACCACTGGTTTAGACTTTGTATAAATGTAATCAAATGTGTGTGTGTGTGTGTGTGTGTGTGTGTGTGTGTGTGTGTGTGTGTGTGTGTGTGTGTGTGTGTGTGTACCTCAGCGAATGAAGAAAACAAAATAACAGTTCTTTGTATGTTGCACTTGTATCTGGTTTGGCTTATTTATAGCTAATAGTTGAATTTGTATTCTGTTGTTTCTGTATGTTGCACTTCAAACTGTCTATTTGAAGACGGTGTTCACTTATACGATTGTATTTGAAGATATTGTACTTACAAGATTCTTGCTGTTCGGAGTTGTATCTCCAGGATTGTTTGCACTTTTTGTCGCTTTGGACAAAAGCGTCAGCTAAATGAACTGTAATGTAATATGTGTGTGTCTGAGTTTTAATTATCTCTCCATCCCTCGGGCTGATCTACTTCCTGCTTGCCGTGTGTGTTGCTGAGGACCTGAGGGAGAGCAGCGCATGAAGATATTTGGATCAGATGTTCTGTAGAAAACTGAAAACACCCGGATTTCAGTGAGTTCATGTTCTATAGACGCAGATCAACATACATCCACAAAACAGCACGGCCACGTTCGCTAACGTGTGTGTGTGTGTGTGTGTGTGTACGGTACAGGTGCCCGGAGCATCTCTGTGTGTCTGAACTTTCTTACAAAGGTCCATCAGACCCGGCTGTCTCCTCTAACGGAGCTTTGACTTTATTGAAGCCATAAAACTTTCATGCAGCTTTTCCCTCCTGATGCGTTCACTGTAGCGTCGCTGCGTAGCAGAGACTCAGATATCTACTTAGAATATCTAAGTGACGCACAGTTCATGACTACGTCGGCGATCTTTGTTCAGCGCTCCGAGTATTCAGCTGTTGACATTCAGGTGTTGTGCAGTACCTGTCCTCCCTCAGCAGGGGGCAGTCTCTGTTCAGGTAATGGAGGAACTGCAGCTCCACACTGAGCGCAGAACCGAGCGAAAGGATCTGAAGGACGAAAACTCAAACACTGAGCACACCTGGAGAGACAGACAGACAGGTAGAGAGTGAGACAGCAAAGTTTACATTTAAACTTTATCTCCAGCATGAGTGGAGTCAGGTTCTTCTTCAGATTCATCCTCTGCGACACTATAAGGCCAAAGGTATGTGGACAGCCTCTTCCAGAACGTACAAGACAAATACCAGAAACTAGACGAGGTGAGACGAGTAGATCTCCATCTTCTTTCAGATCAGTTTCACACTGCTGGCCTTTCCCAACATGCATTGTTGTCAAAATAAAAGTAAAGAAAATGCAGAACAGTTTGAAACCTGCAGTCTCTGTAACATCCAGCAGGAGACTCCTCTGTAACATCCAGCAGGAGACTCCTCTGTAACATCCAGCAGGAGACTCCTCTGTAACATCCAGCAGGAGACTCCTCTGTAACATCCAGCAGGAGACTCCTCTGTAACATCCATAAGGAGGAGACTCCTCTGTAACATCCAGCAGGAGACTCCTCTGTAACATCCAGCAGGAGACTCCTCTGTAACATCCAGCAGGAGACTCCTCTGTAACATCCAGCAGGAGACTCCTCTGTAACATCCAGCAGGAGGAGACTCCTCTGTAACATCCAGCAGGAGACTCCTCTGTAACATCCAGCAGGAGGAGACTCCTCTGTAACATCCAGCAACATCCAGCAGGAGGAGACTCCTCTGTAACATCCAGCAGGAGGAGACTCCTCTGTAACATCCAGCAGGAGGAGACTCCTCTGTAACATCCAGCAGGAGACTCCTCTGTAACATCCAGCAGGAGACTCCTCTGTAACATCCAGCAGGAGGAGACTCCTCTGTAACATCCAGCAGGAGACTCCTCTGTAACATCCAGCAGGAGACTCCTCTGTAACATCCAGCAGGAGGAGACTCCTCTGTAACATCCAGCAGGAGGAGACTCCTCTGTAACATCCAGCAGGAGACTCCTCTGTAACATCCAGCAGGAGACTTCTCTGTAACATCCAGCAGG
Organism: Cottoperca gobio; assembly: GCF_900634415.1. Classification (NCBI taxonomy): domain Eukaryota; kingdom Metazoa; phylum Chordata; class Actinopteri; order Perciformes; family Bovichtidae; genus Cottoperca; species Cottoperca gobio. The sequence continues at coordinate 95,444 of NW_021166911.1, read as the reverse complement.
AGGAGACTCATCTGTAACATCCAGCAGGAGACTCCTCTGTAACATCCAGCAGGAGGAGACTCCTCTGTAACATCCAGCAGCAGGAGACTCCTCTGTAACATCCAGCAGGAGGAGACTCCTCTGTAACATCCAGCAGGAGGAGACTCCTCTGTAACATCCAGCAGGAGACTTCTCTGTAACATCCAGCAGGAGGAGACTCCTCTGTAACATCCAGCAGCAGGAGACTCCTCTGTAACATCCAGCAGGAGACTCCTCTGTAACATCCAGCAGGAGGAGACTCCTCTGTAACATCCAGCAGGAGGAGACTCCTCTGTAACATCCAGCAGCAGGAGACTCCTCTGTAACATCCAGCAGGAGACTCCTCTGTAACATCCAGCAGGAGGAGACTTCTCTGTAACATCCAGCAGGAGACTCCTCTGTAACATCCAGCAGGAGGAGACTTCT
>NW_021166911.1:12500-90000 GCF_900634415.1 Cottoperca gobio | reverse complement strand
AATAATGAGAATACTGACTTATAATAATAATAATAATACTGAGAAGATGTCAATTAGTAATTAAACAGAAAAATAAACCAACAACAATATTTATGATTAATTGTTATGATCATTTAATCAGCTTCATGGGATAGAAAGAAAATAACCTAAACAATTATTATTACTATTATTGTGTGTGTGTGTGTGTGTGTGTGTGTGTGTGTGTGTGTGTGTTGCAGGATCAAAGATCTTTGTCAGCAGTTTCCTCATGGTATCACAGACCAGGTGATTCAGAACGACATGCCTCATCTGGAGCCTCAGCAGAGAGCCATGGCCATCAACAAGCTGCTGTCATTGGTCAGTCCTCTCTCCTGTCTCCTGATTGGTCGCTCAGAGCAGCCATGTTTGTAGTTCTGATTTGTTCTGATGTTTTCACCAGGGTCAGCTGGACCTGTTGAGGAACAGTTCAGGTCTCCTGTACAGGATGAAGGATGTGCAGAGCGCCAGGTAAACACACTACACTGAATATAGTCTTATATATATCTCATCTTACTCAACTACTGTACTTAAGTACAACTTTGAAGTACTTGTACTTTACATGAGTATTTCCATTTTATGCTACTTTTTACTGCACAGATTCAGATTATTAATACAAAATATAAAAAAACTAATAAATAAAATGTGATATATTATTACAGGTTAAGATATGCAGCAGCTGAATATTTATGAATTAAAATGAGCTCCAGCTGACATGAACACATTAATGCATGAATAATTTGGGATTCTGGGCCATTACGCCGAGAAATACTTTTACTTCAGTAAGATTTAGAATGCAGGACTTTTACTTGGTCTGAGTGCTTCTTCTTCCAGCTCTGTTTTTATTTTGAGATCCTGAAAACTGACAATATTTCTATAGTTAAAATATGTTTAAGTTTACAACACAAGTGATTTTGAGTCTCAGTTGTCTTTGTCTCTCAGTAAAATGAAAGGCTCTGATAACCAGGAGAAGCTCGTGTATCAGGTGATCGAGGACGCAGGAAACAAAGGTAACAGCAGTCTGCTCATCATTCAGGTCTGAAAACTGCAGCTCATCCCTGAAACCAGTTAAAACTGAACATTATCTGTACAACAAAAAATAATGTCAGCAGCTAAATCAAGTTCCTCTCAACTTCCTGCAGTTTTACTTTGAAATTCCCTCTTATTGTTTAAAGTTTCCTGGAGGGAGTTCAATATATACACTTTGTTAGTCTGGTATAAAGTTATGACACTTTGTTAGTCTGGTATAAAGTTATGACACTTTGTTAGTCTGGTATAAAGTTATGACACTTTGTTAGTCTGGTATAATGTTATGACACTTTGTTAGTCTGGTATAAAGTTATGACACTTTGTTAGTCTGGTATAAAGTTATGACACTTTGTTAGTCTGGTATAAAGTTATGACACTTTGTTAGTCTGGTATAAAGTTATGACACTTTGTTAGTCTGGTATAATGTTATGACACTTTGTTAGTCTGGTATAAAGTTATGACACCTTGTTAGTCTGGTATAAAGTTATGACACTTTGTTAGTCTGGTATAAAGTTATGACACTTTGTTAGTCTGGTATAAAGTTATGACACTTTGTTAGTCTGGTATAAAGTTATGACACTTTGTTAGTCTGGTATAAAGTTATGACACTTTGTTAGTCTGGTATAAAGTTATGACACTTTGTTAGTCTGGTATAAAGTTATGACACTTTGTTAGTCTGGTATAATGTTATGACACTTTGTTAGTCTGGTATAAAGTTATGACACTTTGTTAGTCTGGTATAAAGTTATGACACTTTGTTAGTCTGGTATAAAGTTATGACACTTTGTTAGTCTGGTATAATGTTATGACACTTTGTTAGTCTGGTATAATGTTATGACACTTTGTTAGTCTGGTATAAAGTTATGACACTTTGTTAGTCTGGTATAAAGTTATGACACTTTGTTAGTCTGGTATAAAGTTATGACACTTTGTTAGTCTGGTATAATGTTATGACACTTTGTTAGTCTGGTATAAAGTTATGACACTTTGTTAGTCTGGTATAAAGTTATGACACTTTGTTAGTCTGGTATAAAGTTATGACACTTTGTTAGTCTGGTATAATGTTATGACACTTTGTTAGTCTGGTATAAAGTTATGACACTTTGTTAGTCTGGTACAATGTTATGACACTTTGTTAGTCTGGTATAAAGTTATGACACTTTGTTAGTCTGGTACAATGTTATGACACTTTGTTAGTCTGGTATAAAGTTATGACACTTTGTTAGTCTGGTATAATGTTATGACACTTTGTTAGTCTGGTATAAAGTTATGACACTTTGTTAGTCTGGTATAAAGTTATGACACTTTGTTAGTCTGGTATAAAGTTATGACACTTTGTTAGTCTGGTATAAAGTTATGACACTTTGTTAGTCTGGTACAATGTTATGACACTTTGTTAGTCTGGTATAAAGTTATGACACTTTGTTAGTCTGGTACAATGTTATGACACTTTGTTAGTCTGGTATAAAGTTATGACACTTTGTTAGTCTGGTACAATGTTATGACACTTTGTTAGTCTGGTATAAAGTTATGACACTTTGTTAGTCTGGTATAAAGTTATGACACTTTGCGCTGCAGGGATCTGGAGCAGAGATATCCGCTTTAAGAGCAACCTTCCTCTGACTGAAGTCAACAAGATCCTGAAGAACCTGGAGAGCAAGAAACTCATCAAAGCCGTAAAATCCGTGGCTGTGAGTTTAAATCTCTGTGTTTAGCGACAGCCGTGCACCTGTGCAGGTAATGAGCCCCCCTCTGTGTGCAGGCTTCCAAGAAGAAGGTGTATATGCTGTACAACCTGCAGCCCGACCGCTCGGTGACAGGCGGCGCCTGGTACAGCGACCAGGACTTTGAGTCCGAGTTTGTCGAAGTTCTCAACCAGCAATGCTTCAAGTTCCTGCAGAGCAAGGTACAAAAAACTTTCTTCAAGGTACAAAAAAACTTTCTTCAAAGTACAACATGTTATATTATATAAGTTATATTTACTTGTGTGCTCACCTTATCCCGAAGGTTTCAGAGGAATACAAATATCTAATAAAAGTCCCAGAGACCGGAGAGAAAGAACTGCAGAGACATTTCTGTGTCAAAAACACACATTTATAACAAAAAACTGTGTGTCTCTGTGTGTGTGTGTGTGTGTGTGTGTGTGTGTGTGTGTGCGTGTCTCTGTCTCTGTGTCTGTGTGTGTGTGTGTGTCTCTGTGTGTGTGTGTGCGTGTGTGTGTCTCTGTGTCTGTGTGTGTGTGTGTGTGTGTGTGTGTGTGCGTGTGTGTGTGTGTGTTCAGGCTGAAGTGGCGAAGGACAGTAAGCAGAGCCCGATGGTCCAGAGGAACAGCTCCTTCTCCACCTCGCATGAAGTCTGGAAGTACATCTGTGAACTGGGGATCAGCAAGGTGACCCCGCCCCCTTTGTGACATCACACGCTGCTATCCTGGGGCGCCGCCAGGCGCAGAAGACATTAGTGGGGGGGGGTTTATTCTTCACATTTACTGCAGCATTATGTTTTAAGACATTTTATATAAACATCATTGAGGAAGAACAAGTTAGCTGTTAAACTGTGGGGCTCGGCTTTCACCAACAAATGTATTTGGGCTGAATTATCCATCATTGTTTAATATTCTCATGTTATTTTTAATAGCTTATATCTTTGTGGACAGACTCGGGGGATCCTTTATGATCTGGTTATAGAAAACAAGCCGTTCGAGCTCCGCTGCCGTGTGTTGTCACCATAACAACCAACAACATACATAAAATGTGTTTGTTTGTATTCATTCCCGCGGGCGGACCTACAGAAGGCCTCACAGCTGATTTTAGTATAAACAAACTCTCAGGTTTGATTGACAGCTGCGTGTCTTCAGGTGGATCTGTCCATGGACGACATCGAGACCATCCTCAACACGCTCATCTACGACGGGAAGGTGGAGATGACTGTCATTGCCGCCAAGGAGGGAACAGTGGGCAGCGTGGACGGACAGATGAAACTGTACCGCGGCGTCAACCCCGTCATCCAACCCACGGGCCTCGTCAGGACGCCCTGCGGACTCTGCCCGGTAACAAGGGGTTCAATTGCAAAAACTTTATCTAACAGATATCAGCATGAAGTTTCCCCTCTTCATTACTCACATCAACACAAGTACTGTTTATATAGGGTGTTCATGTTTAAATATGTACATGAGGCATTATGTAATGTACCTGTTGTGAGTTTAAATCTATACACACAAAGTTAGAAACATGAACTTTCTTTACACTCGTCTGACAGAAGACGAGTTCTGGGAGATAAATCTCTATAACACGACCACAATGTGATAATTGTTCAGGTTCCGTGTTTGAGCCCTGACTTCCTGTTCTGCTTCCTCAGGTGTTTGACGACTGTCACGAGGGCGGAGAAATCTCTCCGTCTAACTGCATCTACATGATGGAGTGGTTGGACTTCTGACGCTGCTCGTGTCTTTCTCTGCTCTTTTCTCTGTGAGGAAATCTTTAGTTTATGTTCCCAGCGATCTTTGATCCACAACATTTATTTTCTATTTATCGCAAAGTTTAATAAAGCTACAATTGTGAAGTGTGTTGTCCGTGTGTGTGATGTCGTTTAAAGGTCAACTCGATCCAGGTTTGGAAATAACTGAAAGTGTTAGTTTGGATCTTTGGAAGTGGAGTTATATGTATCCGTGTTCTGTGAGGTAAAAATACTGTTTTTGTCAATGGATTTTGGTGGCTTTGAAGAGAGCATGGATAACTGCTTCAGTTCCCCGCCGCAAAAAATACACAAAACATATTTTAGACACCTCAAAATATACGTTTAAGTGTACGCTATGTTTAGAGTATGATCACCTTCCCTTGCTGTCAATAGCCTTTCTGACGGGAACTGAAGCCATTTTATATGCTCTCTTCAAAGACACCAGACTCCATTCAAAAATACAGTATGAATACACTGTACGTGCAGTATGTGAATACACTACGTAGAGTATGTGAACACTACGTGGAGTATGTGAATACACTACGTGCAGTATATGAATACACTGTACGTAGAGTATGTGAATACACGACGTGCAGCATGTGAATACACTGTACGTAGAGTATGTGAACACACTACGTGCATATTGTGAATGCACTGTACGTAGAGTATGTGAACACACTGTACGTGCAATATGTGAACACACTACATGCAATATATGAATACACTGTACGTAGAGTATGTGAATACACTGTACGTGCAGTATATGAACACTGTACATGCAGTATATGAATACACTGTATATAGAGTATGTGAATACACTATGTAGAGTATGTGAACAAACTGTACATAAAGTATATGAATACACTGTACGTAGAGTATGTGAATACACTGTACGTAGAGTATGTGAATACACGACGTGCAGTATGTGAATACACTATGTAGAGTATGTGAACACACTGTACGTGCAGTATGTGAATGCACTGTACATGCAGTATGTGAATACAGTACATGCAGTATATGAACACTGTACGTGCAGTATATGAAAACACTGTACGTAGACTATGTGAATACACTTTACGTGCATTATATGAATACACTGTACGTAGACTATGTGAATACACTGTATGTGATGTATGTGAATACACTGTACGTGCAATATGTGAATACACTGTACGTGCATTATGTGAATACACTACGTAGAGTATGTGTTATACACTGTACGTGCAGTATGTGAATACACTATGTGCAGTATGTGAATACACTGTACATGCAGTATGTGAATACACTGTACGTACAGTATGTGAATACACTGTACGTGCAGTGTATGTGAATACACTGTACGTGCAGTATATGAACATTATACGTGCAGTATATCAATACACTGTACGTAGAGTATGTGAATACACTGTATGTAGAGTATGTGAACACACTGTACGTGCAATATGTGAATACACTGTACGTAGAGTATGTGAATACACTGTACGTGCAGTATATGAACACTGTACATGCAGTATATGAATACACTGTATATAGAATATGTGAATACACTACGTAGAGTATGTGAACAAACTGTACATAAAGTATATGAATACACTGTACGTAGAGTATGTGAATACACTGTACGTAGAGTATGTGAATACACGACGTGCAGTATGTGAATACACTATGTAGAGTATGTGAACACACTGTACATGCAGTATGTGAATGCACGATACATGCAGTATGTGAATACACTGTACGTGCAGTATATGAACACTGTACGTGCAGTATATGAATACACTGTACGTGCAGTGTGTGAATACCCTGTACATGCAGTATATGAACACTGTACATGCAGTATATGAATATACTGTACGTATTGTATGTGAATAGACTACGTAGAGTATATGAATACACTGTACGTAGAGTATATGAACAAACTATGTTCAGTATGTGAATACACTGTACATGCAGTATGTGAATACACTGTACGTGCAGAATGTGAATACACTGTACGTGCAGTATATGAATACACTGTACATAGAGTATGTGAACACACTGTACGTGCAGTATGCGAACACACTGTACATGCAGTATATGAATACACTGTACAAAGAGTATGTGAACACACTGTACATGCAGTATGTGAATACACTGTACGTGCAGTATATGAACACTGTATATGCAGTATATGAACACACTGTACGTAGAGTATATGAATACACGACGTAGAGTATGTGAATACACTACGTAGAGTATTTAAAAACACGACGTAGAGTATATGAACACACAGTACATGCAGTATATGAAAACATTGTAAGTAGAGCATGTGAATACACTGTACGTAGAGTATGTGAATGCACTGTACGTGCAGTATGTGATCACTCCCTCCAGTCTTCGGAACGACTAGATTATCGGGTAGTGGGCAGCACAGTATCATGTATAACACTGACACAACAACAGTTTTTGTGTAGTCTATCCACACTTTTTACAATACAAATGACGTCGGGAGAAGAGGTGAGAAGAGAGAGATACATACTCTACGTACAGTGTATTCACATACTGCACGTACAGTGTGTTCACATACTCTACGTACAGTGTTCACATACTCTACGTACAATGTATTCATATACTGCATGTACTGTGTGTTCATATACTCTACGTAGTGTTTTTAAATACTCTACGTAGTGTATTCACACACTCTACGTCGTGTATTCATATACTCTACGTACAGTGTGTTCATATACTGCATATACAGTGTTCATATACTGCACGTACAGTGTATTCACATACTGCATGTACAGTGTATTCACATACTCTACGTACAGTGTATTCATATACTACACGTACAGTGTGTTCACATACTGCACGGACAGTGTGTTCACATACTCTATGTACAGTGTATTCATATACTGCACGTACAGTGTATTCACATTCTGCACGTACAGTGTATTCACATACTGCATGTACAGTGTATTCACATACTGAACATAGTTTGTTCATATACTCTACGTACAGTGTATTCATATACTCTACGTAGTCTATTCACATACAATACGTACAGTATATTCATATACTGCATGTACAGTGTTCATATACTGCATGTACAGGGTATTCACACACTGCACGTACAGTGTATTCATATACTGCACGTACAGGTGTTCATATACTGCACGTACAGTGTATTCACATACTGCATGTATTCGTGCATTCACATACTGCATGTACAGTGTGTTCACATAACTCTACATAGTGTATTCACATACTGCACGTCGTGTATTCACATACTCTACGTACAGTGTATTCACATACTCTACGTACAGTGTATTCATATACTTTATGTACAGTTTGTTCACATACTCTACGTAGTGTATTCACATATTCTATATACAGTGTATTCATATACTGCATGTACAGTGTTCATATACTGCACGTACAGTGTATTCACATACTCTACGTACAGTGTGTTCACATACTGCACGTACAGTGTGTTCACATACTCTACGTACAGTATATTCACATACTCTACGTACAGTGTATTCATATACTGCACGTATAATGTTCATATACTGCACGTACAGTGTATTCACATACAATACGTACAGTGTATTCACATACTCCACGTACAGTGTATTCACATACTGCACGTACAGTGTATTCACATACTTCACGTAGTGTATTCACATACTGCACGTACAGTGTATAACACATACTCTACGTAGTGTATTCACATAATGCACGTACAGTGTATTCATATACTGCACGTACAGTGTGTTCGCATACAGCACGTACAGTGTATTCACATACTCTACGTACAGTGTATTCATATACTGCACGTACAGTGTATTCACATATTCTACGTACAGTGTATTCATATACTGTACCTACAGTGTCCATATACTGCACGTACAGTGTATTCACATACTGCATGTACAGTGTGTTCACATACTGCACGTACAGTGTGTTCACATAATCTACGTAGTGTATTCACAAACTGCACGTCTTGTATTCACATACTCTACGTACAGTGTATTCACATACTCTACGTACAGTGTAGTCATATACTTTATGTACAGTTTGTTCACTACTCTACATAGTGTATTCACATACTCTATATACAGTGATTTCATATACTGCATGTACAGTGTTCATATACTGCACGTACAGTGTATTCACATACTCTACGTACAGTGTATTCAGATATTGGCATGTAGTGTGTTCACATATTGCACGTACAGTGTGGTTCACATACGCTAACGTACAGTTGCATTCACAATATGCACACGTAAGTGTGGTTCACAGTTACTCTACGTACAGTGTATTCACATGCTGCACCCGTCGTTATGGTCACATACTCTACGTACATGTATTCCATATACTGCCCGTGTGTAATTCACATACTCCACGTAGTGTTCACATACGCTGACGTAGTGTATTCACGATCTGCACGTACAGTGTATTCATACTGTTTTTTGAATGGAGTCTGGTGCTTTAAGAGAGCATATCAAATGGCTTCAGTTCCCGTCAGAAAGGCTATTGACAGCAAGGGAAGGTGATCATACTCTAAACATAGCGTACACTTAAACTTATATTTTGAGGTTCTAAAATTGTTTTTGTAAAATTTTTTGCGTCGGGGAACTGAAGCAGTTATCCATGCTCTCTCAAAGCCACCAAATCCATTGACAAAACAGTATTTTTACCTCACAGAACACGATACATATACTCCACTCCAAAGATTCGAAACTAACACTTTCAGTTATTTCCAAACCTGGATCGAGTTTGACCTTTAACCGACATCACACACACGACAACACACTTCACATTGTACGCTTTATTAACTTGCGAAATAGAAAATACATGTTGTGGATCAAGATCGCTGGAACATAACTAAAGATTTCCTCACAGCAAAAGAGCAGAGAAAGACCGAGCAGCGTCCAGAAGTTCAACCACTCCCACAATGTGATGCAGTTTAGACGGAGACGATTTCTCCTCCCTCGTGACAGTCGCAAACACCTGAGGAAGCAGAACAGGAAGTCAGGGCTCAAACACGAACCTGAACAATTATCACATTGTGGTCGTGTTATAGAGATTTAGCTCCCAGACTCGTCTTCCATGTCAGACGAGTGTAGAAGAAAGTTCAATGTTTCTAACTTTGTGTGAAGATTTAAACTCACAACAGGTACTTACATAATGCCTCATGTACATATTTAAACATGAACACCCTATAGAACAGTACTTGTGTTGATGTGAGTAATGAAGAGTAAACTATGCTGATATCTGTTAGATAAAGTTTTTGAATTGAACCCCTTGTTACCGGGCCAATTCCGCTGCGTCCTGACGATGCCCGTGGGTTGGAGAACGGTTGACGCCCGGGTAACAGGTTTCATCTGTCCGTCCACGCTGCCCCCTGTTCCCTCCTTGGCGGCAAATGACCGTCATCTCCACTTCCCGTCGTACGATGAGCGTGTTGAGGATGGTCTCGATGTCGTCCATGACAGATCCACCGGAAGACACGCATCTGTCAATCAAACCTGAAGAGTTTGTTTCTACTAAAATCAAGCTGTGAGCCTTCTGTGTCCGCCGCGGGCATGAATACAACAACACATTTTATGTATGTTGTTGGTTGTTATGTACACACACGGCAGCGGAGCCTCGAACGGCTGTTTTCTATAACCAGATCTAAAGGATCCCCCGAGTCTGTCCACACGATATAAGCTATTAAAATAACATGAATATTAAACAATGATGGATATTCAGCCCAAATACTTTGTTGGTGCAAGCCGAGCCCCACAGTTTTAACAGCTAACTTGTTCTTCCCTCAATGATGTTTATGATCAAAGTGTCTTAACCTAATGCTTCAGTAAATGTGAAGAATAAACCCCCCCCCACTAATTCTTCTTCGCCTGGCGGCGCCCCAGGATAGCAGCGGTGATGCACAAGGGGCGGGTCACCTTGCTGAATCCCCAGTTCAACATATGTACTTCCGACTTATGCAGGGTGGAGAAGGAGGCTGTCCCTGGACCATCGGCTCGCTTACTGTCCTGTCGCCACTTCAGCCTGAACACACACACACACACGCTGCCTCACACACTCTCACTGACGGCACACACACCACACACCGACACAGTACCACACACGCACACACCACACAGAAGGAGAACGGACACGACACACACACAGACCATAGACAGAGACACGCACACACACCACACACACACACACACACACACACACACAGAGACACCAGTTTTTTGTTATCAGTGTGTGTTTTGTACACATAATGTCTCTGTCATTTCTTTCTCCCGGTCTCTGGGACTTTTATTAGAATATTTGTAGATCTCGCTTCTGAAACCTTCGGATAAGGTGAGCACACAAGTAAATATACCTTATTAATATCCATGTTGTATTTGAAGAAGTTTTTTTGTACCTGAAGAAGTTTTTTGTACGTCAATGCTATTCTCTGGCAGACTTTAAGCATTGCTGGTTGAGAATTCGACAAACGCGGACTCAAGTCCCTGGTCGCTGTACCAGCCGCCGCCTGTCACCGGCGGTCGGGCTGGGGTTGGCCACATATACACCTTCTTCTTGGAAGCCTGCACCCAGATGGGTGCTCATTACCGCACGGTGCAACGGCTGTCCGCTAACACACAGATTAAAACTCACAGCCACGGATTTTACGGCATTTGATGGTTTCTTGCTCCTCAGGTTCTTCAGGATCTTGTTGCTTCAGTCAGAGGAAGTGTTGCTCTTAAAGCGGATATCTCTGTCCAGATCCCTCAGCGCAAAGTGTCATAACTTTATACGCAGACTACAAAGTGTCATAACTTTATACAGAACTAACAAAGTGTCAAACTTGTACCAGACTAACCAAAGTGTCATAACTTTATACCAGACTAACAAAGTGTCATAACATTGGTACCGACTAACAAAGTGTCATAACTTTATACCAACTAGACAAAGTGTCAGAACATTGTCCAGACTAACCAAAGTGTCTAACTTTATACCAGACTAACCAAAGTGTCATAACTTATACTCAGACTAACAAAGTGTCATAACTTTATAACCGACTAACAAAGTGTCATAACTTTATACCAGACTACAAAGTGTCATAACATTATACTCAGACTAACCCAAGGTCATAACTTTATACCAGACTACAAAGTGTTCATAACATTGTACCATGACTCACAAAGTGTCATAACTTTATACCCGACTAACAAAGTGTCATACATTGTACCAGACTAACAAATGTCATAACTTTATACCATACTAACAAGTGTCATAACATTTACCATACTAACACAGTGCATAACTTTATACCAGACTAACAGTGTCATAACTTATACCAGACTAACAAAGTGTCATAACTTTATACCAACTGAACAAATTGTCATAACATTATACCAGACTAACAAAGTGTCATACTTTATAGCCAGACTAACAGTGTCATAACTTTATACCAGACTAAGCAAAGTGTCATAACTTTATACCAGACTTAACAAGTGTCATAAACATTATACCAGACTAACCACGTTGTCATAACATTATACCAGACTAACAAAGTGTCCTAACTTTATACGCAGACTAACACGTGTCATCCTTTATAGCCAGACTAACAAGTGTCTACTTTATACTTCCGACGAACAAAGTGTCCATAACATTATACCAGACTAACAAGTGTCATAACTTATACCAGACTAACAAAGTGTCATAACTTTATACCAGACAACAAATTTCAACCTTTATACAGACTAACAAAGTGTCATACTTTATACCAGACTAAAAAGTGTCCTAACTTTATACGCAACTAACCAAGTGTCATAACTTTATACCAGACTACAAAGTGTCATGAACTTTAACCAGCCTACAAGTGTCATAACTTTATACCAGACTAACGAAGTGTCATCACATTATACCAACTAACAAAGTGTCATAACTTTTTTTTTATAAGCCGCAAAGGCAAAAAAAAAAAAAAAAAAGAAAGGGTACCAAAAAAAACCAGACTAACAAAGTGTCATAACTTTATACCAGACTACAAGTGTCCATAACTTTAATACTCATACTAACAAGTGTCATAACTTTATACAACTAACAAAGTGTCATACATTATACCAGACTAACAAAGTGTCCAATAACTTTATACAGACTAAACACAGTGTCATACTTTAACCAACTAACAAAGTGTCATAACTGTTATACAGACTAACAAGTGTAATATATTGGAACTCCCTCCAGGAAACGTTTAACAATACGAGGGAATTTCAAATTAAAACTTCAGGAATGTGAGATGAAACTTGATTTAGCTGCTGACATTATTTTTTGTTGTACAGATAAATGTTTCAGTTTAACTGTTTTATCCGGGATGCGCTGCATGTTTCAGACCTGAATGATAGGCAGACTGGCTGTTGACCATTGTGTTTCCTGCGTCCTCGCTCACCTGATACACGATCTTCTCCGTGGTTATCAGAGCCTTTCATTTTTTTTTACTGAGAGACAAAGACAACTGAACTCAAAATCCTTGTGTTGTAGCCGAAGCCCACTAAAGGCCGGATGCGTATCCACTGTCTGGAGAATGTGGACAAAGCTCTGCAGTTCCTGAAGGAGCAGCGTGTTCACCTGGAGAACATGGGCTCGCACGACATCGTGGACGGAAACCACCGCCTGACGCTCGGCCTCATCTGGACCATCATCCTCCGCTTCCAGGTAACACGGCACTCAGACAAACAGGAAGTACTCAGGTGGAGGTTAGAAAACATGAGAGGTGGAGGTTAGTAAACATGAGTCAGGTGGAGGTTAGGAAACATGAGTCAGGTGGAGGTTAGGAAACATGAGTCAGGTGGAGGTTAGGAAACATGAGACAGGTGGAGGTGAACATGATGAAGGTGGAGGTGAACATGATGAAGGTGGAGGTGAACATGATAAAGGTGGAGGTGAACATGATAAAGGTGGAGGTGAACATGATAAAGGTGGGAGGTGAACATGATAAAGGTGGAGGTTAGTAAACATGAGACAGGTGGAGGTTAGTAAACATGAGACAGGTGGAGGTTAGGAAACATGAGACAGGTGGAGGTGAACATGATAAAGGTGGAGGTTAGTAAATATGAGACAGGTGGAGGTTAGGAAACATGAGACAGGTGGAGGTTAGAAAACATGAGACAGGTGGAGATTAGGAAACATGAGACAGGTGGAGGTGAACATGGTGGAGGTGAACATGATAAAGGTGGAGGTTAGTAAACATGAGACAGGTGGAGGTGGAGGTTAGTAAACATGAGACAGGTGGAGGTTAGAAAACATGAGACAGGTGGAGGTTAGTAAACATGAGACAGGTGGAGGTTAGAAAACATGAGACAGGTGGAGGTTAGTAAACATGAAACAGGTGGAGGTTAGAAAACATGAGACAGGTGGAGGTTAGGAAACATGATGAAGGTGGAGGTGAACATGATGAAGGTGGAGGTGAACATGATAAAGGTGGAGGTTAGTAAACATGAGACAGGTGGAGGTTAGGAAACATGAGACAGGTGGAGGATAGGAAACATGAGACAGGTGGAGGTTAGTAAACATGAGACTGGTGGAGGTTAGTAAACATGAGACAGGTGGAGGTTAGGAAACATGAGACAGGTGGAGGTTAGGAAACATGAGACAGGTGGAGGTGAACATGATGAAGGTGAACATGATAAAGGTGGAGGTTAGTAAACATGAGACAGGTGGAGGTTAGTAAACATGAGACAGGTGGAGGTTAGGAAACATGAGACAGGTGGAGGTTAGGAAACATGAGACAGGTAAAGGTGAACATGATGAAGGTGGAGGTGAACATGATGAAGGTGGAGGTGAACATGATAAAGGTGGAGGTTAGGAAACATGAGACAGGTGGAGGTTAGTAAACATGAGACAGGTGGAGGTTAGGAAACATGAGACAGGTGGAGGTTAGGAAACATGATGAAGGTGGAGGTGAACATGATAAAGGTGGAGGTTAGTAAACATGAGACAGGTGGAGGTTAGGAAACATGAGAGGTGGAGGTGAACATGATGAAGGTGGAGGTGAAGATGATAAAGGTGGAGGTTAGTAAACATGAGACAGGTGGAGGTTAGTAAACATGAGACAGGTGGAGGTTAGGGAACATGAGACAGGTGGAGGTGAACATGATGAAGGTGAACATGATGAAGGTGGAGGTGAAGATGATAAAGGTGGAGGTTAGTAAACATGAGACAGGTGGAGGTTAGTAAACATGAGACAGGTGGAGGTTAGGGAACATGAGACAGGTGGAGGTGAACATGATGAAGGTGGAGGTGAACATGATAAAGGTGGAGGTTAGTAAACATGAGACAGGTGGAGGTTAGGAAACATGAGACAGGTGGAGGTTAGTAAACATGAGACAGGTGGAGGTTAGGAAACATGAGACAGGTGGAGGTTAGTAAACATGAGACAGGTGGAGGTTAGGAAACATGAGACAGGTGGAGGTTAGGAAACATGAGACAGGTGGAGGTTAGGAAACATGAGACAGGTGGAGGTGAACATGATGAAGGTGGAGGTGAACATGATAAAGGTGGAGGTGTGTCTGTGTGTCTTCAGATCCAGGACATCAGTGTGGAGACTGAAGACAACAAAGAGAAGAGATCTGCTAAAGACGCTCTGCTGCTCTGGTGTCAGATGAAGACAGCCGGGTGAGAATGGAACTATTATATAATATATATTTATACTTAATATAATATATTTATATAATATACTACATTTATACTTGTACAATATACTACTACTATTCATTACTATTATCGCTCTGTAGAATACAGATTATATGTAAATGTTTCCTCCGGTTTACTACAGAAGTATGAACCAAAATAAAGATATTTTCTGTGAGTTAATCACAACAAAGGATCAACAGGAAGCAGAAATAACTCAGGATGCAGATCTATATAAAGTCTGAGCTCCTGCTGTCAGGTCTGCAAGACGACAAGCGAACAACTCTTAAAATGCTTGTTTTCTGAATGGAGTTTGGTAGATCAGCGCTAAGCTAACTGTAGCTGATGAAGCATAAACACGTTTCTACACACATATCTACACACACATCTACACACACATATCTACACACACATCTACACACACATATCTACACACACATCTACACACACATATCTACACACACATCTACACACACATATCTACACACACATCTACACACTGTAGAAGGACGCTACGATATCGTTTCTAAAGTTTCTGAGTATTTTCGTGAATTCTTGTTGCGTAATTCAAGTCTTTGCATTCACTTTGTTTGTAATCGCGTCACATGAAAAATTATATTTGCATTCATTACTGTTGTTCAGGAAATTCTAATTTAAAGCGTCTCTGAAACGTGTCTTGTGTTTCTTCAGGTATTCCAACGTGAACATCCGCAACTTCAGCACCAGCTGGAGAGACGGGTTGGCCTTCAACGCCCTCATCCACAAACACAGGTGACATCCTCACTATCTGAAGGCAGCTAGCATCCTGACGCAATGATTTAAAGGGCGGCTCCATTATTATTATTATTAGGTTTTAGGTTTTCCAAATATTTTAATTTTGGACGAAGTACGTATGTTTTAGTGTCAAAATGCCATTTTGCCAAACCGTTAAATATGTTTTGCCACATGACCTGACGTAGGTCTCTGCATGATGGTGTTGCTACACACATAGTGTGTGTGTAACACAAACTAACTAACTGCTCCTGAGTTCTGGGAGGTAAAATTACTGTTTTTGTCAATGGAGTCTGGTAAAAGAAATCACTCAATAAATGTTACTATTTAAAGAAAATATGTAAATAATGTTCACAAGCTTGTTCTGTGAACATTATGTTTTGACTGTGTGTTATTCTTACTATGAGAAATAATTAAATGAGTTGGCTGTGTGCTCTGCAGCTTTGTTTGGTAAATCTTTAAATAATAATCTCAAACTTGAAACCTTGTCCAGCTGTGTTGACATTTGTTTAAATAAAGTTGTTTCTTATTTTCAGGCCCGATCTGATCGACTTTGACAAACTGAAGAAGTCCAACGCTCACCACAACCTGCAGAACGCGTTCAACCTGGCGGAGCAACACCTGGGCCTCACCAAGCTGCTCGACCCCGAGGGTGAGAGACATAGAGAGACGTAGAGACGTAGAGACGGGAGAGACGGGGAGACAGGAGAGACTTAGAGACAGGAGAGACGGGGAGACAGGAGAGACTTAGAGACGGGAGAGACGTAGAGACGTAGAGACGGGAGAGACGTAGAGACAGAGAGACGTAGAGACGGGAGAGACGTAGAGACAGGAGAGACATAGAGACGTAGAGACAGGAGAGACGTAGAGACAGGAGAGACGTAGAGACAGAGAGACAGAGAGACGGGGAGACAGGAGAGACGGAGAGACGTAGAGACAGGAGAGACGTAGAGACGGGAGAGACGTAGAGACGGGAGAGACGTAGAGACGGGGAGACGGGGAGACAGGAGAGACAGGAGAGACGTAGAGACAGAGAGACGGGGAGACAGGAGAGACGGAGAGACGTAGAGACAGGAGAGACGTAGAGACGGGAGAGACGTAGAGACGGGGAGACGGGGAGACAGGAGAGACAGGAGAGACGTAGAGACAGAGAGACGGGGAGACAGGAGAGACGGAGAGACGTAGAGACAGGAGAGACGTAGAGACGGGAGAGACGTAGAGACGGGGAGACGGGGAGACAGGAGAGACAGGAGAGACGTAGAGACAGAGAGACGGGGAGACTTAGAGACAGGAGAGACTTAGAGACAGGAGAGACGTAGAGACAGGAGAGACGTAGAGACGGGGAGACAGGAGAGACGTAGAGACAGAGAGACGGGGAGACTTAGAGACAGGAGAGACTTAGAGACAGGAGAGACTTAGAGACAGGAGAGACGTAGAGACAGTAGAGACAGGAGAGACGTAGAGACAGGAGAGACGTAAAGACAGGAGAGACGTAAAGACGGGAGAGACGTAGATACGGGAGAGACGTAGAGACGGGAGAGACGTAGAGACGGGAGAGACGTAGATACGGGAGAGACGTAGATACGGGAGAGACGTAGAGACGGGAGAGACGTAGATACGGGAGAGACGTAGAGACAGGAGAGACGTAGAGACAGGAGAGACGTAGAGACAGGAGAGACGTAAAGACAGGAGAGACGTAGATACAGGAGAGACGTAGAGACAGGAGAGACGTAGATACAGGAGAGACGTAGAGACAGGAGAGACGTAGATACAGGAGAGACGTAAAGACAGGAGAGACGTAGATACAGGAGAGACGTAGATACAGGAGAGACGTAAAGACAGGAGAGACGTAAAGACAGGAGAGACGTAGATACAGGAGAGACGTAGAGACAGGAGAGACGTAAAGACAGGAGAGACGTAGATACAGGAGAGACGTAGATACAGGAGAGACGTAGAGACAGGAGAGACGTAGATACAGGAGAGACGTAAAGACAGGAGAGACGTAGATACAGGAGAGACGTAGATACAGGAGAGACGTAGAGACAGGAGAGACGTAGATACAGGAGAGACGTAGATACAGGAGAGACGTAGATACAGGAGAGACGTAGAGACAGGAGAGACGTAGATACAGGAGAGACGTAAAGACAGGAGAGACGTAGAGACAGGAGAGACGTAGAGACAGGAGAGACGTAGATACAGGAGAGACGTAGATACAGGAGAGACGTAGAGACAGGAGAGACGTAGATACAGGAGAGACGTAAAGACAGGAGAGACGTAGATACAGGAGAGACGTAGATACAGGAGAGACGTAGAGACAGGAGAGACGTAGATACAGGAGAGACGTAGAGACAGGAGAGACGTAGATACAGGAGAGACGTAGAGACAGGAGAGACGTAGAGACAGGAGAGACGTAGAGACAGGAGAGACGTAAAGACAGGAGAGACGTAGATACAGGAGAGACGTAAAGACAGGAGAGACGTAAAGACAGGAGAGACGTAAAGACAGGAGAGACGTAGAGACAGGAGAGACGTAGAGACAGGAGACAGGAGAGACGTAGATACAGGAGAGACGTAGATACAGGAGAGACGTAGAGACGGGAGAGACGTAGATACAGGAGAGACGTAGAGACGGGAGAGACGTAGATACAGGAGAGACGTAGATACAGGAGAGACGTAGAGACAGGAGAGACGTAGATACAGGAGAGACGTAAAGACAGGAGAGACGTAGATACAGGAGAGACGTAAAGACAGGAGAGACGTAGATACAGGAGAGACGTAAAGACAGGAGACAGGAGAGACGTAGAGACAGGAGAGACGTAGAGACAGGAGAGACGTAGATACAGGAGAGACGTAGAGACAGGAGACAGGAGAGACGTAGATACAGGAGAGACGTAAAGACAGGAGAGACGTAGAGACAGGAGAGACGTAGAGACAGGAGAGACGTAAAGACAGGAGAGACGTAGAGACAGGAGAGACGTAGAGACAGGAGAGACGTAAAGACAGGAGAGACGTAGATACAGGAGAGACGTAAAGACAGGAGAGACTTAGAGACAGGAGAGACTTAGAGACAGGAGAGACGTAGATACAGGAGAGACGTAGAGACAGGAGAGACGTAGAGACAGGAGAGACGTAGAGACAGGAGAGACGTAGAGACAGGAGAGACGTAGAGACAGGAGAGACGTAGAGACAGGAGACAGGAGAGACGTAGATACAGGAGAGACGTAGATACAGGAGAGACGTAGAGACGGGAGAGACGTAGATACAGGAGAGACGTAGAGACGGGAGAGACGTAGATACAGGAGAGACGTAGATACAGGAGAGACGTAGAGACAGGAGAGACGTAGATACAGGAGAGACGTAAAGACAGGAGAGACGTAGATACAGGAGAGACGTAAAGACAGGAGAGACGTAGATACAGGAGAGACGTAAAGACAGGAGACAGGAGAGACGTAGAGACAGGAGAGACGTAGAGACAGGAGAGACGTAGATACAGGAGAGACGTAGAGACAGGAGACAGGAGAGACGTAGATACAGGAGAGACGTAAAGACAGGAGAGACGTAGAGACAGGAGAGACGTAGAGACAGGAGAGACGTAAAGACAGGAGAGACGTAGAGACAGGAGAGACGTAGAGACAGGAGAGACGTAAAGACAGGAGAGACGTAGATACAGGAGAGACGTAAAGACAGGAGAGACTTAGAGACAGGAGAGACTTAGAGACAGGAGAGACGTAGATACAGGAGAGACGTAGAGACAGGAGAGACGTAGAGACAGGAGAGACGTAGAGACAGGAGAGACGTAGAGACAGGAGAGACGTAGAGACAGGAGAGACGTAGATACAGGAGAGACGTAGAGACAGGAGAGACGTAGATACAGGAGAGACGTAGATACAGGAGAGACGTAGAGACAGGAGAGACGTAGAGACAGGAGAGACGTAGAGACAGGAGAGACGTAAAGACAGGAGAGACTTAGAGACAGGAGAGACGTAGATACAGGAGAGACGTAGAGACAGGGAGAGACGTAGATACAGGAGAGACGTAAAGACAGGAGAGACGTAGATACAGGAGAGACGTAAAGACAGGGAGAGACGTAAAGACGGGAGAGACGTAGATACGGGAGAGACGTAGAGACGTAGAGACGAGACGGAGAGACGTAGAGACGGGAGAGACGTAGATACGGGAGAGACGTAGATACGGGAGAGACGTAGAGACGGGAGAGACGTAGATACGGGAGAGACGTAGAGACAGGAGAGACGTAGAGACAGGAGAGACGTAGAGACAGGAGAGACGTAAAGACAGGAGAGACGTAGATACAGGAGAGACGTAGAGACAGGAGAGACGTAGATACAGGAGAGACGTAGAGACAGGAGAGACGTAGATACAGGAGAGACGTAAAGACAGGAGAGACGTAGATACAGGAGAGACGTAGATACAGGAGAGACGTAGAGACAGGAGAGACGTAGATACAGGAGAGACGTAGATACAGGAGAGACGTAAAGACAGGAGAGACGTAAAGACAGGAGAGACGTAGATACAGGAGAGACGTAGAGACAGGAGAGACGTAAAGACAGGAGAGACGTAGATACAGGAGAGACGTAGATACAGGAGAGACGTAGAGTAGATACAGGAGAGACGTAAAGACAGGAGAGACGTAGATACAGGAGAGACGTAGATACAGGAGAGACGTAGAGACAGGAGAGACGTAGATACAGGAGAGACGTAGATACAGGAGAGACGTAGATACAGGAGAGACGTAGAGACAGGAGAGACGTAGATACAGGAGAGACGTAAGAGACAGGAGAGACGTAGAGACAGGAGAGACGTAGAGACAGGAGAGACGTAGATACAGGAGAGACGTAGATACAGGAGAGACGTAGAGACAGGAGAGACGTAGATACAGGAGAGACGTAAAGACAGGAGAGACGTAGATACAGGAGAGACGTAGATACAGGAGAGACGTAGAGACAGGAGAGACGTAGATACAGGAGAGACGTAGAGACAGGAGAGACGTAGATACAGGAGAGACGTAGAGACAGGAGAGACGTAGAGACAGGAGAGACGTAGAGACAGGAGAGACGTAAAGACAGGAGAGACGTAGATACAGGAGAGACGTAAAGACAGGAGAGACGTAAAGACAGGAGAGACGTAAAGACAGGAGAGACGTAGAGACAGGAGAGACGTAGAGACAGGAGAGAGAGACGTAGATACAGGAGAGACGTAGATACAGGAGAGACGTAGAGACGGGAGAGACGTAGATACAGGAGAGACGTAGAGACGGGAGAGACGTAGATACAGGAGAGACGTAGATACAGGAGAGACGTAGAGACAGGAGAGACGTAGATACAGGAGAGACGTAAAGACAGGAGAGACGTAGATACAGGAGAGACGTAAAGACAGGAGAGACGTAGATACAGGAGAGACGTAAAGACAGGAGACAGGAGAGACGTAGAGACAGGAGAGACGTAGAGACAGGAGAGACGTAGATACAGGAGAGACGTAGAGACAGGAGACAGGAGAGACGTAGATACAGGAGAGACGTAAAGACAGGAGAGACGTAGAGACAGGAGAGACGTAGAGACAGGAGAGACGTAAAGACAGGAGAGACGTAGAGACAGGAGAGACGTAGAGACAGGAGAGACGTAAAGACAGGAGAGACGTAGATACAGGAGAGACGTAAAGACAGGAGAGACTTAGAGACAGGAGAGACTTAGAGACAGGAGAGACGTAGATACAGGAGAGACGTAGATACAGGAGAGACGTAGAGACAGGAGAGACGTAGAGACAGGAGAGACGTAGAGACAGGAGAGACGTAGAGACAGGAGAGACGTAGAGACAGGAGAGACGTAGATACAGGAGAGACGTAGAGACAGGAGAGACGTAGATACAGGAGAGACGTAGATACAGGAGAGACGTAGAGACAGGAGAGACGTAGAGACAGGAGAGACGTAGAGACAGGAGAGACGTAAAGACAGGAGAGACTTAGAGACAGGAGAGACGTAGATACAGGAGAGACGTAGAGACAGGAGAGACGTAGAGACAGGAGAGACGTAGATACAGGAGAGACGTAAAGACAGGAGAGACTTAGAGACAGGAGAGACGTAGAGACAGGAGAGACGTAGAGACAGGAGAGACGTAGATACAGGAGAGACGTAAAGACAGGAGAGACGTAGATACAGGAGAGACGTAAAGACAGGAGACAGGAGAGACGTAGAGACAGGAGAGACGTAGAGACAGGAGAGACGTAGATACAGGAGAGACGTAGAGACAGGAGACAGGAGAGACGTAGATACAGGAGAGACGTAAAGACAGGAGAGACGTAGAGACAGGAGAGACGTAGAGACAGGAGAGACGTAAAGACAGGAGAGACGTAGAGACAGGTGAGACGTAGAGACAGGAGAGACGTAGAGACAGGAGAGACGTAAAGACAGGAGAGACGTAGATACTGGAGAGACGTAAAGACAGGAGAGACTTAGAGACAGGAGAGACTTAGAGACAGGAGAGACGTAGATACAGGAGAGACGTAGAGACAGGAGAGACGTAGAGACAGGAGAGACGTAGATACAGGAGAGACGTAAAGACAGGAGAGACTTAGAGACAGGAGAGACTTAGAGACAGGAGAGACGTAGATACAGGAGAGACGTAGATACAGGAGAGACGTAGATACAGGAGAGACGTAGAGACAGGAGAGACGTAGAGACAGGAGAGACGTAGATACAGGAGAGACGTAGAGACAGGAGAGACGTAGATACAGGAGAGACGTAGATACAGGAGAGACGTAGAGACAGGAGAGACGTAGAGACAGGAGAGACGTAGAGACAGGAGAGACGTAAAGACAGGAGAGACTTAGAGACAGGAGAGACGTAGATACAGGAGAGACGTAGAGACAGGAGAGACGTAGAGACAGGAGAGACGTAGATACAGGAGAGACGTAAAGACAGGAGAGACTTAGAGACAGGAGAGACGTAGAGACAGGAGAGACGTAGAGACAGGAGAGACGTAGAGACAGGAGAGACGTAAAGACAGGAGAGACGTAAAGACAGGAGAGACGTAGATACAGGAGAGACGTAGAGACAGGAGACAGGAGAGACGTAGAGACAGGAGAGACGTAGAGACAGGAGAGACGTAGAGACAGGAGAGACGTAGAGACAGGAGAGACGTAAAGACAGGAGAGACGTAGAGACAGGAGAGACGTAAAGACAGGAGAGACGTAGAGACAGGAGACAGGAGACAGGAGAGACGTAGAGACAGGAGAGACGTAGAGACAGGAGAGACGTAGAGACAGGAGAGACGTAGAGACAGTAGAGACAGGAGACAGGAGAGACGTAGAGACAGGAGAGACGTAGATACAGGAAAGACGTAGAGACAGGAGACAGGAGAGACGTAGATACAGGAGAGACGTAAAGACAGGAGAGACGTAGAGACAGGAGAGACGTAGAGACAGGAGAGACGTAAAGACAGGAGAGACGTAGAGACAGGAGAGACGTAGAGACAGGAGAGACGTAAAGACAGGAGAGACGTAGATACAGGAGAGACGTAAAGACAGGAGAGACTTAGAGACAGGAGAGACTTAGAGACAGAGAGACGTAGACAGGAGAGACGTAGATACAGGAGAGACGTAGATACAGGAGAGACGTAGAGACAGGAGAGACGTAGAGACAGGAGAGACGTAGATACAGGAGAGACGTAGAGACAGGAGAGACGTAGATACAGGAGAGACGTAGATACAGGAGAGACGTAGAGACAGGAGAGACGTAGAGACAGGAGAGACGTAGAGACAGGAGAGACGTAAAGACAGGAGAGACTTAGAGACAGGAGAGACGTAGATACAGGAGAGACGTAGAGACAGGAGAGACGTAGAGACAGGAGAGACGTAGATACAGGAGAGACGTAAAGACAGGAGAGACTTAGAGACAGGAGAGACGTAGAGACAGGAGAGACGTAGAGACAGGAGAGACGTAGATACAGGAGAGACGTAAAGACAGGAGAGACGTAGATACAGGAGAGACGTAAAGACAGGAGACAGGAGAGACGTAGAGACAGGAGAGACGTAGAGACAGGAGAGACGTAGATACAGGAGAGACGTAGAGACAGGAGACAGGAGAGACGTAGATACAGGAGAGACGTAAAGACAGGAGAGACGTAGAGACAGGAGAGACGTAGAGACAGGAGAGACGTAAAGACAGGAGAGACGTAGAGACAGGTGAGACGTAGAGACAGGAGAGACGTAGAGACAGGAGAGACGTAAAGACAGGAGAGACGTAGATACTGGAGAGACGTAAAGACAGGAGAGACTTAGAGACAGGAGAGACTTAGAGACAGGAGAGACGTAGATACAGGAGAGACGTAGAGACAGGAGAGACGTAGAGACAGGAGAGACGTAGATACAGGAGAGACGTAAAGACAGGAGAGACTTAGAGACAGGAGAGACTTAGAGACAGGAGAGACGTAGATACAGGAGAGACGTAGATACAGGAGAGACGTAGATACAGGAGAGACGTAGAGACAGGAGAGACGTAGAGACAGGAGAGACGTAGATACAGGAGAGACGTAGAGACAGGAGAGACGTAGATACAGGAGAGACGTAGATACAGGAGAGACGTAGAGACAGGAGAGACGTAGAGACAGGAGAGACGTAGAGACAGGAGAGACGTAAAGACAGGAGAGACTTAGAGACAGGAGAGACGTAGATACAGGAGAGACGTAGAGACAGGAGAGACGTAGAGACAGGAGAGACGTAGATACAGGAGAGACGTAAAGACAGGAGAGACTTAGAGACAGGAGAGACGTAGAGACAGGAGAGACGTAGAGACAGGAGAGACGTAGAGACAGGAGAGACGTAAAGACAGGAGAGACGTAAAGACAGGAGAGACGTAGATACAGGAGAGACGTAGAGACAGGAGACAGGAGAGACGTAGAGACAGGAGAGACGTAGAGACAGGAGAGACGTAGAGACAGGAGAGACGTAGAGACAGGAGAGACGTAAAGACAGGAGAGACGTAGAGACAGGAGAGACGTAAAGACAGGAGAGACGTAGAGACAGGAGACAGGAGACAGGAGACAGGAGAGACGTAGAGACAGGAGAGACGTAGAGACAGGAGAGACGTAGAGACAGGAGAGACGTAGAGACAGTAGAGACAGGAGACAGGAGAGACGTAGAGACAGGAGAGACGTAGATACAGGAAGACGTAGAGACAGGAGACAGGAGAGACGTAGATACAGGAGAGACGTAAAGACAGGAGAGACGTAGAGACAGGAGAGACGTAGAGACAGGAGAGACGTAAAGACAGGAGAGACGTAGAGACAGGAGAGACGTAGAGACAGGAGAGACGTAAAGACAGGAGAGACGTAGATACAGGAGAGACGTAAAGACAGGAGAGACTTAGAGACAGGAGAGACTTAGAGACAGGAGAGACGTAGATACAGGAGAGACGTAGATACAGGAGAGACGTAGAGACAGGAGAGACGTAGAGACGTAGAGACAGGAGAGACGTAGATACAGGAGAGACGTAAAGACAGGAGAGACTTAGAGACAGGAGAGACTTAGAGACAGGAGAGACTTAGAGACAGGAGAGACGTAGATACAGGAGAGACGTAGATACAGGAGAGACGTAGATACAGGAGAGACGTAGAGACAGGAGAGACGTAGATACAGGAGAGACGTAGAGACAGGAGAGACGTAGAGACAGGAGAGACGTAGATACAGGAGAGACGTAGAGACAGGAGAGACGTAGATACAGGAGAGACGTAGATACAGGAGAGACGTAGAGACAGGAGAGACGTAGAGACAGGAGAGACGTAGAGACAGGAGAGACGTAAAGACAGGAGAGACTTAGAGACAGGAGAGACGTAGATACAGGAGAGACGTAGAGACAGGAGAGACGTAAGACAGGAGAGACTTAGAGACAGGAGAGACGTAGAGACAGGAGAGACTTAGAGACAGGAGAGACGTAGATACAGGAGAGACGTAGAGACAGGAGAGACGTAGATACAGGAGAGACGTAAAGACAGGAGACGTAGATACAGGAGAGACGTAAGACAGGAGACAGGAGAGACGTAGAGACAGGAGAGACGTAGAGACAGGAGAGACGTAGATACAGGAGAGACGTAGAGACAGGAGACAGGAGAGACGTAGATACAGGAGAGACGTAAAGACAGGAGAGACGTAGAGACAGGAGAGACGTAGAGACAGGAGAGACGTAAAGACAGGAGAGACGTAGAGACAGGTGAGACGTAGAGACAGGAGAGACGTAGAGACAGGAGAGACGTAAAGACAGGAGAGACGTAGATACTGGAGAGACGTAAAGACAGGAGACAGGAGAGACGTAGAGACAGGAGAGACGTAAAGACAGGAGAGACGTAGATACAGGAGAGACGTAAAGACAGGAGACAGGAGAGACGTAGAGACAGGAGAGACGTAGAGACAGGAGAGACGTAGATACAGGAGAGACGTAGAGACAGGAGACAGGAGAGACGTAGATACAGGAGAGACGTAAAGACAGGAGAGACGTAGAGACAGGAGAGACGTAGAGACAGGAGAGACGTAAAGACAGGAGAGACGTAGAGACAGGTGAGACGTAGAGACAGGAGAGACGTAGAGACAGGAGAGACGTAAAGACAGGAGAGACGTAGATACTGGAGAGACGTAAAGACAGGAGAGACTTAGAGACAGGAGAGACTTAGAGACGTAGATACAGGAGAGACGTAGAGACAGGAGAGACGTAGAGACAGGAGAGACGTAGATACAGGAGAGACGTAAAGACAGGAGAGACTTAGAGACAGGAGAGACGTAGATACAGGAGAGACGTAGATACAGGAGAGACGTAGATACAGGAGAGACGTAGAGACAGGAGAGACGTAGAGACAGGAGAGACGTAGATACAGGAGAGACGTAGATACAGGAGAGACGTAGATACAGGAGAGACGTAGAGACAGGAGAGACGTAGAGACAGGAGAGACGTAGATACAGGAGAGACGTAGATACAGGAGAGACGTAGAGACAGGAGAGACGTAGAGACAGGAGAGACGTAGAGACAGGAGAGACGTAAAGACAGGAGAGACTTAGAGACAGGAGAGACGTAGATACAGGAGAGACGTAGAGACAGGAGAGACGTAGAGACAGGAGAGACGTAGATACAGGAGAGACGTAAAGACAGGAGAGACTTAGAGACAGGAGAGACGTAGAGACAGGAGAGACGTAGAGACAGGAGAGACGTAGAGACAGGAGAGACGTAAAGACAGGAGAGACGTAAAGACAGGAGAGACGTAAAGACAGGAGAGACGTAGAGACAGGAGAGACGTAGAGACAGGAGACAGGAGAGACGTAGAGACAGGAGAGACGTAGAGACAGGAGAGACGTAGAGACAGGAGACAGGAGAGACGTAGAGACAGGAGAGACGTAAAGACAGGAGAGACGTAGAGACAGGAGAGACGTAAAGACAGGAGAGACGTAGAGACAGGAGACAGGAGACAGGAGAGACGTAGAGACAGGAGAGACGTAGAGACAGGAGAGACGTAGAGACAGGAGAGACGTAGAGACAGGAGAGACAGTAGAGACGTAGAGACAGGAGAGACGTAGAGACAGGAGAGACGTAGATACATTTGTTATTTGCATTTCAAGAAATGATATAGTTCCATAACAAAGAATGTTATGTCCATTCTAATGATTTACATAAATGGTTCTTTTGCCTTAATAATTATTAATACCACCAAATAATTCACTAAAGCTTTCTGCATTTTGTAAGCCTTAAACCTTAAGAACATTATTTCCTGCGCCAGCATCTAAATCTGTTAAATCAGCTGAATGAGCTACAATATGTTTAATAAGGATGTTTGTTGCAGACATCAGCGTCGACCATCCGGATGAGAAGTCTGTGATCACCTACGTGGTCACGTACTATCACTACTTCTCCAAGATGAAGGCCCTGAAGGTGGAGGGCAAACGCATCGGGAAGGTAAGAAGTTACTAACCCATCGCTTTACCCATCAGAAACATATCAGGTGCAATATTACTTTACTTACTTTGTTTATTTTTATTTATTCATTTTATATTTATGATTGTTTTTTAATCTGATGTTTCCTTTGGGATAAATAAAGTTATATTTTATACTTATGAAACGTCTTAAACACATGAAAACGCACAAATCCATGAAGGACAAATGTCATAAATACAAAATATGATTCTAAATATTTATTAATTTTTTTCACTATTTTAGCCCTTTAGACGCCACTGTGTCTTTAAAGGGTCGCTTCTCTTACTTGTACGTTTAGATTTCTTATTTTCTTTGTTGTGAGTTTTAAACTTGGAAGCAGCTAAATCGGATTAATAAAGTATATAAATATATTGACATTAATATATATATTATAATATTGACCCTATTTACTGTGCAGAATGTGATTAATGATGTTTACTGACGTCTCTGTTCTGTGTCCAGGTGTTGGACAACGCCATCGAGACGGAGAAGATGGTGGAGAAGTATGAGTCTCTGGCCTCAGACCTGCTGGAGTGGATCGAGCAGACCATCATCATCCTCAACAACAGGAAGTTCGCCAACGCCCTGCTGGGAGTCCAGCAGCAGCTGCAGGCCTTCAACACCTACAGGACCGTGGAGAAGCCTCCAAAGTCAGAACCTCCTCCACACTCACATCCTCACACTGACCTCCAGCAGCTGGTAGATCAAATATATATTACAGGAATCGCAGGAGCCACAGAGGAGCTGATGAAGGGGGAGGGGTCTCAAGTGTGTTTGAGATTCTAGAGTTTATATATTTGATATCAAAGGATTCATTAATGTAAACACACAAGCTGTACACACAAAAGGAACATTTATTCATGATAAACCTCCACAAATAAACTCTTTTTATGATAAGTTTTCTCAGTGACTTCAAGGAGGTACATAATAAATACATGAATAGTATTTGGCGCTGAACTCGCTGCCTTTTTATTTCTCACAAACATGCCAAGAAGAGAGAAAAAGCTCATAGATAATCTGATTTATTTATCTGTTTGTTGTTATTGTGGATGGACACAGAAATAAAGGAATGATCGTACACATGATGAGATGTAAAAGTGGTATTCTTTGTCTGCAGGTTCACAGAGAAGGGGAACCTGGAGGTTCTTCTGTTCACCATCCAGAGCAAGATGAGAGCCAACAACCAGAAGGTCTACATGCCCCGCGAGGGCAAACTCATCTCAGACATCAACAAGGTGAGAGCTGCTCCACCTCCAGCTGTAAAATAACCCTGACACCAGCGGAGGAGAAGCTTTACAGCACCAGGATTAAACAGGAGTCAGGGAAATTATTTAATCAGTAAATGTTAGTTTGTATTGTGTGTCTTCAGATGTGAATATTTGTTAGTGTTCTCAGTATGACAGCAAACTGAATCTCTTTAGACGGTTGGATAAAACAAGATGGAACATTTCACTGTTTTCTGATATTAATATTAATGAATCAAGAATATAAATGACATTTAATGAAACTTATCTCAGACATCAACATGGTGAGAGCTGCTCCATCGTCCAGTCTGTCCTTAAAGGAAAACTTCCCCAATATGACCCTCTTACATCCGTCACTCCTCGTGTTTCCTTCAACTCTTGAAGAAAACTTTATTTCCTCTCCTGCCTCCACGGAGAACGAAGAATCAAAAAACGTAGAAAAGTCTTGATGAAGTGAATGAATGGAGCCGAGTTTAACAACAGAAAACTATGAAACATCAGTTTAACTCGCACAAGTCTCATTGATCAGCGATGCTTCACACACACTGGACTTTTCACTAGAACTGCATTATTTAAAACATTAATAACATTGTTTGCCGTCAGGCATGGGAGCGGCTGGAGAAGGCGGAGCACGAGCGGGAGCTGGCTCTGAGGACGGAGCTGATTCGTCAGGAGAAACTGGAACAACTGGCCCGACGCTTCGACCGCAAGGCGGCCATGAGAGAGACATGGCTCAGCGAGAACCAGAGGCTGGTGTCACAGGTGAGACACCAAGGAAGCTCCCGTTCACAGCGAGTCCTGGACAACATGTGCAGAAGTTACAAAGTTTCATATACAAGTTCAAACAAAACGAAAAACATCCAGGATCCGAGGCTAAAACTGGGTTTTCTTAAATGAAATCTTCTGAAATTTAGGTCTAAAATTGTCTTAAATATGATTTTATAGGTATTTTAAATTAATGCTCTCCTGTTGTTTCAACTGCAAATAATCAAGAGAGTCGTCTGAACTTTATTCACATTAACAAAGTATTATGTCTTTACTAAGAAGTCTTTCACTACCACAGTGTAACTAATATTCATGAACCTTGTTGAACATCTTTTCTTTCTCTCTGCAGGATAACTTTGGCTTCGACCTGCAGGCCGTGGAGGCGGCCACCAAGAAGCACGAGGCCATCGAGACGGACATCACGGCATACGAGGAGCGAGTCCAGGCCGTGCTCTCTGTGGCGAAGGAGCTGGAGGTTGAGCATTACCACGACATAAAACGCATCACGGCCCGGAAGGACAACGTGATCCGGCTGTGGGAGTATCTGCTGGAGCTGCTGAAGGCCCGCCGGCAGCGGCTGGAGATGAACCTCGGCCTGCAGAGAGTCTTCCAGGAGATGCTCTACATCATGGACTGGATGGACGAGATGAAGGTGAGTTTTCTCTTCACAATAAAAGTCCTGCAGCTCTGTGGAAACGGCACAACCTCGGCTAGAAGTGGAGAGAACTCAGAATGTGGAATTTCTGCAATGAACCCACAAACTCATGGTGTCAGAGATGCACTGATATGTGTACATGTTGTTGTGCACCAACACATTATTATGTGATGCAGACAGAATAAACAGCTTCAGCGGAGGTCACATGTAAACACACCATATTTAGTTTCACGTCATTTGTGTTCGTCCGGTAGCTCAAAGTCCAGAAACAGGAAGTCGCTGTTCGTCACCCTCTCGTCTGTTTTTCCATCTTTGTCTCCAGATGTTGCTGCTGTCCCAGGACTATGGGAAGCATCTGTTAGGTGTGGAGGACCTGCTGCAGAAACACGCTCTGGTGGAGGCCGACATAGCCATCCAGGCCGACCGTGTGAAGGCCGTCAGCACCAACGCCACCAAGTACTCCGTCAATGACGACGGTGAGCAGCACCACCGTCCAACCCATCTTATGAGTTCACTATGACTTCCTAACAAGCAGCAGGGACTCCCGGCTTACTTTAAAGAACCCAACCAGGGGAAGTTTCATGCTGATATCTGTTAGTTACATTTGTTACTCTATTCACCTGCAGTGTGTGTTTACCTTCCTGTCCAGGCTACAAGCCGTGTGACCCTCAGGTCATCGAGGATCGAGTCTCCCACCTGGAGTTCTGCTACCAGGAGTTGACGCAGCTCGCTGCTGAGCGCCGCGCCCGCCTGGAGGAGTCCCGCCGACTCTGGAAGTTCTTCTGGGAGATGGCGGAGGAGGAGGGCTGGATCCGTGAGAAGGAGCAGATCCTGTCGTCCGTGGAGCACGGGAAGGACCTGACGGGGGCACTGCGCCTGCTCAGCCAGCAGCGCGCCCTGGAGGATGAGATGAGCGGCCGCGCCGGCCACCTCAAGAACAGCATCGCAGAGGGCGAGGCCATGGTGCATGCCGACCACTTCGCCGCCACCAAGATCCAGGAGCGAATCGCTGACCTGCAGGCTCAGTGGGTGGCTCTGGAGCGGCTGGCGGCAGCGAGGAAGAAGAAGCTGGAGGAGGCTCTGGCGCTGCATCAGTTTCAGACGGACGCAGACGATGTGGACGCCTGGACGCTGGACGCCTTGCGCATCGTCTCCAGCGGAGAGACGGGCCACGACGAATTCTCCACGCAGGCTCTCGTCAGGAAGCACAAGGACGCGGCGGCGGAGGTGGCCAGCTACCGGACAGTCATCGACTTGCTCCACGAGCAGGCCGGCGCACTTCCCGAAGAGGAGGCGGAGTCAGAGGAGGTGCGTGGACGTCTCGTGGGCATCGAGGAGCGCTACAGGGAGGTGTCGGAGCTGACGAAGCTGAGGAAGCAGGCGCTGCAGGACGCTCTGGCACGCTACAAGATGTTCAGCGAGGCCAACGCCTGCGAGGTGTGGATCGACGAGAAGGAGCAGTGGCTGAACTGCATGGAGATCCCCGAGAAGCTGGAGGACCTGGAGGTCGTCCAGCACCGCTTTGAGAGTCTGGAGCCGGAGATGAACAACCAGGCGTCTCGCGTGGCCGTGGTCAACCAGATCGCCCGGCAGCTGATGCACAACGGTCACCCGAGCGAGAAGGACATCAAGACCCAGCAGGACAAACTCAACAACAGGTACAAATGAAACCACACGACTCACTGGCAGAACAAACAAATACAGATGCAACAAAGTGTAGGTGTGAGTATTATTATTTATTTAACCAGGAGTCATTCAGAATCTATTTCCACCTGGTCAGCAGCAGGATGAACAACACAGTTACAGGCAGAAAACACCAAATGAAACACAAAACAAAGCTCGGAGAAAAGAGTCTCGTGAAACAGATTTAAAAGCATTTGACAAGATTAATTCAAGTCTTTCTGCAACATATTCCACCTTGATGCACAAACAGAAAGAAGTGTTTAAAGGGTTACCTGACAGCGGTGGAGCTCAACATGATGAAGATGCTGAGCTTACCATCACCAGACATACTCAACATCTCACTAAAAATATATTTTGAGAATAGAAACCTAGTTTTTCAGCTGGTGCTTCTCGTGTGGTTTAAGGTGAATGAGCAGATATTTCACTTCTGTACTTGATATCTCGTGCTGCTGCTGTCCTCTACCTGCAGGTGGAGTCAGTTCAGAGATCTGGTGGATCAGAAGAAAGAGTCGCTGCACTCGGCTCTCGGCGTGCAGAACTACCACCTCGAATGCAACGAGACCAAGTCCTGGATCAAGGAGAAGACCAAGGTCATCGAGTCCACCCAGGAGCTGGGCAACGACCTCACTGGAGTCATGGCCCTGCAGCGCAAACTGACCGGCATGGAGCGCGACCTCGCAGCCATCGAGGACAAGCTGGGCGACCTGCGCGGCGAGGCCGAGCGGCTCGCGGAGGAACACCCCGACCAGGCCAAGCCCATCACGGGCCGGCTGGCTGAGATCACGGCCGTCTGGGAGGAGATGAAGAACACGCTGAAGAACCGCGAGGAGTCGCTGGGCGAGGCCAGGAAGCTGCAGCAGTTCCTGCGCGAGCTGGACGACTTCCAGTCCTGGCTGTCCCGCACTCAGACCGCCATCGCCTCCGAGGACATGCCCAACACGCTGACCGAGGCCGAGAAGCTAATGGCCCAGCACGAAGGCATCAAGAGCGAGATCCAGAACTATGAGGAGGACTACCAGAAGATGCGGGACATGGGCGAGATGGTGACACAGGGCCAGACGGACGCGCAGTACATGTTCCTGCGGCAGCGGCTGCAGGCGCTCGACACCGGCTGGAACGAGCTGCACAAGATGTGGGAGAACCGGCAGAACCTGCTGACCCAGTCGCACGCCTATCAGCTGTTCCTCAGGGACACCAAGCAGACCGAGGCCTTCCTCAACAACCA
This sequence comes from Cottoperca gobio, assembly GCF_900634415.1. Lineage (NCBI taxonomy): Eukaryota > Metazoa > Chordata > Actinopteri > Perciformes > Bovichtidae > Cottoperca > Cottoperca gobio. The sequence continues at coordinate 56,539 of NW_021166911.1, read as the reverse complement.
GGTACACGAGTAACCTAACTATGTAATAAACTGAAAACTACCGTTTCTGTCTTTAACTCTCGTCCTTGCCGGCAGGAGTACGTGCTGGCTCACACCGAGATGCCCACCACCCTCGAGGGTGCCGAGGCCGCCATCAAGAAGCAGGAGGACTTCATGACCACCATGGACGCCAACGAAGACAAGATCAACGGCGTGGTGGAGGCCGGCAGGCGGCTGGCAAGCGACGGAAACATCAACGCCGAGCGTATCCTGGAGAGAGTCTCCTCCATCGACGACCGGTACACATCTCCTCACATCGCACACTTTAGATTTCAGCTTTGTTTAAATGATTGAAATGACTTTATAGCCGCTCTGCTCAGATTACGTCTCTTAAGATTTGTTTCTTCTGGGGAAGTCAGCGGTAAACCACCAAACACTATGCGTGTCGGTCTGTCGGCCTTAATTGGTATTAAAATGTCTGAAATTGACCTTTAATTGATTGATCGTTTTTTTCTTGCAAATTCAAATCAGAGAAGAAATCTACTTTTTTAAAATAATTTACAGAACGCGTCTCGCATCAACGGCAGATCAACAACTCAATTTAATAAAAATTAATTATTCATGCCAGATTTTGCAGCCTGATTACAAACGAGTGTTTAGTGCAGGAAGTTAATGTAAAGTTTAAACCGAGGCATTAAATCCAACTTCCCTTGAGTTGTATATTATATACTTAAATCAGCATTGAAAACGTTTGTTATTCGTCATCTTTACAGAGATTGCTGATCAAAACAATCACGATTATCAGCTGATCGGAGACTGAAACTAAACTTCAGCGGCGCTCGCAGAAACAAAAAGCTTTTTGAAATTTGCTTTTTCTTCTTTTCTTAGAAAATTTGCTTTTAGTTTCCATTTACTTGGTGTTGGGCAGTGAACGCTAGATGAACTTCCCTAATCTTTAACTGGGAACTTTGTGTCGCTACTGGAGAATCTGCTGCTAGTAAATCCTGAATACATAATGAGCCCTCCAGCCAATCAGCATGAAGTATTTCTCTGAGTTCGTCCTCCGTGTTTCAGGCACAAGAAGAACCGAGAGGCTGCGGTGGAGCTGCTGATGAGGCTGAAGGACAACAGAGATCTGCAGAAGTTCCTGCAGGACTGTCAAGAGGTACGTCTCCGTCGTCCCGGAGGACCCTTTGGATATAGTCGTGTGTCCCCCCCCCGATAACACTGTGTGTGTGTGTGTGTGTGTGTGTGTGTGTGTGTGTGTGTGTGTGTGTGTGTGTGTGTGTGTGTGTGCAGCTGTCTCTGTGGATCAACGAGAAGATGCTCACCGCTCAGGACTTGACGTACGACGAGGCCAGAAACCTGCACAGCAAGTGGCTGAAGCATCAGGCCTTCATGGCCGAGCTGCAGTCCAACAAGGAGTGGCTGGACAAGATCCAGAAGGTGGTTTGTTGTTTATAGTGTTGCATCATCAGGGAAAAATAATCCCAATACGGCTTTAATGCATCCACAGGAACAGTAGCATAATAATTCATGTGCACGCCTTGTTATTGCGTTAGCTTTAGTTTTGACCAACTAAAAATAAAGGAGAACGACAAGGCTGAGATGACGAAACGACTCGCCATCCCCGAGCGTAAACGTTCTGTTGCAGCCGTCAGGATGAAGTTTACGAGTATTTCTCTGCAGGACGGCACGCTGCTGGTGTCGGAGAAGCCGGAGACGGAGGCGGTGGTGAAGGAGAAGCTGTCGGCTCTGCACGCCATGTGGGAGGAGCTGGAGTCCACCACGCAGACTAAAGCTCAGTGTCTGTTCGACGCCAACAAGGCCGAGCTCTTCACGCAGAGCTGCGCCGACCTGGACAAGTGGATGGGAGGCCTCGAGGGTCAAATCCAGTCTGACGACTACGGCAAAGACCTGACCTCCGTCAACATCCTGCTCAAAAAACAACAGGTACCGCCACAGTATTACACAAAGGACATTTTGTAAGTTATTAAAAGCTCTGAATTTATTCTCTGAGATTATTAAAAACTGTTTACGATAAAGAAAAACTGGGAATATTCTCGGATATCATGAAGAAAATTATAGAAAGAAACACCTAAAACAAAAGTATGAGATTATAAAGTCAAAAGATATATATGTATAAAAATAATTATGATATACAACCAGTATTCTTTGTAATTATAACATTATAAATTCACAAATTAAAACAAGAATATTATCTGAGATTAAAGTCATGAATTAATATTAGTACATTAGTATTAGTGTATTAGTATTAGTACATTAGTATTAGTGTATTAGTGTATTAGTACATTAGTATTAGTGTATTAGTACATTAGTATTAGTACATTACTATTAGTGTATTAGTACATTAGTATTAGTATATTAGTATTAGTGTATTAGTACATTAGTATTAGTGTATTAGTGTATTAGTACATTAGTATTAGTGTATTAGTACATTAGTATTAGTACATTACTATTAGTGTATTAGTACATTAGTATTAGTGTATTAGTACATTAGTATTAGTATATTAGTATTAGTGTATTAGTAGTAGTACATTTGTATTAGTGTATTAGTACATTAGTATTAGTGTATTAGTGTATTAGTACATTAGTATTAGTACATTAGTATTAGTGTATGAGTACATTAGTATTAGTGTATTAGTACATTAGTATTAGTACATTAGTATTAGTGTATTAGTAGTAGTACATTAGTATTAGTGTATTAGTACATTAGTATTAGTACATTAGTATTAGTGTATTAGTACATCAGTATTAGTGTATTAGTACATTAGTATTAGTGTATTAGTACATTAGTATTAGTGTATTAGTATTAGTGTATTAGTACATTAGTATTATTGTATTAGTATTAGTACATTAGTATTAGTGTATTAGTACATTAGTATTAGTACATTAGTATTAGTACATTAGTATTAGTGTATTAGTATTAGTGTATTCGTACATTTGTATTAGTACATTAGTATTAGTGTATTAGTATTAGTGTATTAGTACATTAGTATTAGTGTATTAGTATTAGTGTATTAGTACATCAGTATTAGTGTATTAGTACATTAGTATTAGTGTATTAGTACATTAGTATTAGTGTATTAGTACATTATTATTAGTACATTAGTATTAGTACATTAGTATTAGTACATTAGTATTAGTGTATTAGTACATTAGTATTAGTGTAATAGTACATCAGTATTAGTGTATTAGTACATTAGTATTAGTGTATTAGTACATTAGTATTAGTACATGAGTATTAGTACATTAGCATTAGTGTATTAGTACATTAGTATTAGTACATTAGTATTAGTGTATTAGTACATTAGTATTAGTATTAGTGTATTAGTACATTAGTATTAGTACATTAGTATTAGTATATTAGTACATTAGTATTAGTACATTAGTATTAGTGTATTAGTACATTAGTATTAGTACATTAGTATTAGTACATTAGTATTAGTGTATGAGTACATTAGTATTAGTGTATGAGTACATTAGTATTCGTGTATTAGTACATTAGTATTAGTACATTAGTATTAGTATTAGTGTATTAGTACATTAGTATTAGTGTATTAGTACATTAGTATTTGTGTATTAGTACATTAGTATTCGTACATTAGTATTAGTGTATGAGTACATTAGTATTCGTACATTAGTATTAGTGTATTCGTACATGAGTATTAGTACATTAGTATCGTACATTAATATTAGTGTATTAGTACATTAGTATTCGTACATGAGTATTAGTACATTAGTATTAGTACATTAGTATTCGTACATGAGTATTAGTACATTAGTATTCGTACATTAATATTAGTGTATTAGTACATTAGTATTAGTACATGAGTATTAGTACATTAGTATTAGTACATTAATATTAGTGTATGAGTACATTAGTATTAGTACATTAGTATTAGTGTATTAGTACATTAGTATTAGTACATTAGTATTAGTGTATTAGTACATTAGTATTAGTGTATGAGTACATTAATATTAGTACATTAGTATTAGTGTATTAGTACATTAGTATTAGTACATTAGTATTAGTGCATTAGTACATTAGTATTAGTACATGCATTAGTAGCAGGAGTACTAGTATGAGTCTGACCCCCCCCCCCCCTTTTCTGCAGATGCTGGAGAACCAGGTGGAGGTGCGTCAGCGGGAGGTGGTGGAGCTGCAGAGCCAGGTGAAGGCTCTGGGTCAGGAGGTGAAGGACACGGAGGAGGTGGACGGGCGGAGGCAGCTGGTGGAGAATAAGTTTCAGGACCTGCTGGAGCCGCTGCGCCGCCGCAGGAACTTCCTGGTGGAGTCCAGAGAAGGTCACCAGTTCAACCGAGACGTGGAGGACGAGATCGTACGTAAAGCAGAGAGTTTTATAATGAAGGCAGGAAACAATGTGCAGATAACTTCACAGTGAAACGTCTTCGTTTGGCCTCAAAGCAAAAACACAACTTGTTTCTGAAATAAAACGTCACATTATTCATTATCCACCTAAAGGTTCAAAGAACTGAGATGTTTCTAACAGGAGACAACTTTTGTCCCTGAGCAATAATAATAACAATACATGTAATCTGCAACACACCAGCACAATATATCACTGTATCGTCTGCATAGAAACGAAGGCACACAATACATCGCTGTATCGTCTGCATAGAAACGAAGGCACACAATACATCACTGTAGCGTCTGCATAGAAACGACAGTATCAACAGCCTGCAACACACCAGCACAATACATCACTCTATCGTCTGCATAGAAACGAAGGCACACAATACATCACTGTATTGTCTGCATAGAAACGAAGGCACACAATACATCGCTGTATCGTCTGCATAGAGACGAAGGCACACGATACATCACTGTATCGTCTGCATAGAAACGACAGTATCAACAGCCTGCAACACACCAGCACAATACATCACTGTATCGTCTGCATAGAAACGAAGGCACACAATACATCACTGTATCGTCTGCATAGAGACGAAGGCACACAATACATCACTGTATCGTCTGCATAGAAACTAAGGCACACAATACATGACTGTATCGTCTGCAAGAAACGAAGGCACACAATACATCACTGTATCGTCTGCATAGAAACGAAGGCACACAATACATCACTGTATCGTCTGCATAGAAACACACCAGCACAATACATCACTGTATCGTCTGCATAGAAACGAAGGCACACAATACATCACTGTATCGTCTGCATAGAGACGAAGGCACACAATACATCACTGTATCGTCTGCATAGAAACGAAGGTTCCTCATTTTGACCTAAATTATCTTTTACTATTACCTATATTATTATAGATTAGCGTTTCTATTAACAGTATTATTAATTGGCTCATATTTAGTCTATATATCTGATTTATTCGGAGAATCCTCTGTAAAAACAGACGTTCAGCGCTCGTATATCTGATGGGAATAATCCTTTAATCATCGGCTGATCACAGGACTCTCATGTTTTGTCTCCCAGCTGTGGGTCCAGGAGAGGATGGCTGTGGCCACATCCTGTGACCACGGACACAACCTGCAGACCGTCCAGCTGCTCATCAAGAAGAACCAGGTGAGACCACGAACACAGACAACAATGACGGAGCCGTGAATGTTACACGGAAAGAAAACTTGTGATCACAAATGTGCTAAATAATCAATTTATTTTTGTTTCCAAGACTCATGTGGAACTTATTTTGTGTTTCTTTAATGCAACACTGCAGAGAAAACCATGTTCTTCATGCTCTGCTCAATATTTAACTTCTAACTCGTCTTCTGTCAGCAAGAGGAAACATGAGAACATCAGCGTTTGTGTTTCTAACTTTGTGTGTGTAGATTTAAACAACAGTTACATTACATAATGCCTCATTTACATATTAAACATGAACACTTGTTATATAAAAAGTGTTAATGTGAGTAATGAAGTGGGGAAGCTTCATGATCTCAGATATTTGAGCGTGTTCACCTGCAGAGTGATACTGATACTACTTCACCCTCAGACTCTGCAGAAGGAGGTTCAGGGTCATCAGCCTCGTATCGACGACATCCTGGAGCGCAGTCAGAGCCTGCTGAAGGACGAGTCCTCCAACGCAGACATGATCTGCCGCCGCCTGGCGGCCCTGCAGGAGCTATGGAGGCAGCTGATGGAGGAGGCGGAGCGCCGCCACGGCCGGCTGGAGGAGGCGCACGAAGCGCAGCAGTACTACTTCGACGCCGCCGAGGCCGAGGCCTGGATGAGCGAGCAGGAGCTGTACATGATGTCTGAGGAGAAAGCCAAGGTGGGGGGTGGGGGGCCTCTCCTGCGTGCTCCTCATGTCAACACGCATTTTAATTTAGAATTAAATGAGGATTTTGTGACTGTAACACGATGTGTTTCCGTCACCAGGACGAGCTGAGCGCCGTCACCATGCAGAAGAAGCATCAGATCGTGGAGCAGGCGGTGGAGGACTACGCCGAGACCGTGCACCTGCTCTCCAAGACCAGCCGCGGACTGGTGGCCGACGGACATCCGGAGAGGTTCGTGTTGCTGCTCGAGAAGGACACGCTGTAAACATTAAACATTATTACATTATAACATTAAACAATATTACATTAAACAATATGACATAACATAAAACTGATCCTGAAGCCTTTTCAGCTGCAGAGCTATACTTTCTCACGTAGCCCGACAAAAAACGTGTATGTGTGTATGTGTGTCAGTGAGCGGATCAGCATGCGTCAGTCTCAGGTGGATAAACTGTACGCGGGCCTGAAGGACTTGTCTGAGGAGAGGCGGGGCAAACTGGACGAGAGGCTCCGCCTCTTTCAGCTGAACCGCGAGGTGGACGACCTCGAGCAGTGGATCGCCGAGCGGGAGGTGGTGGCCGGGTCGCACGAGCTGGGGCAGGACTACGAACACGTTACCGTACGTCACTAACACCATTCATGTCACATCCACAACGATGTTACTGTGATAATCGATCTCCCCAACGCTGCCTTCAGGTGCTCCTCTGATGGTCCCGTTTCCAGAGTTGTGTTTTCATGAGCTTCAAGTCGTGATGTGGAGACAACATGAACGCGACAGAGAAGAAGTGAAACTTAATGCATGTCTTTCCCGTTATTCGGATCCACTCCTAAATGTATTGGGTTCTTCCTCGGCTGCCACGATAATCTGACCAGAAGTTGTGACTGAAAACATAACACGACCTTGTTGTCGTAAGAAAAACTGTTGGATTAATTGTTAACTTTGTTTATTGTGCATTTTGTCTCCTTTTGGCAAATGAATTTCACACAGTTTTATCTTATTTTGCATTTCAATACATAATAATTTCATAATATATGTGGCGACGCTGGTCGTTGACATTTCAACTTTATTCTCAAAATGCAAAATAAATAGAAATCTCTTTGTTCTCCTTATGCTCTAATACTCTTCGGTAGTAGGGTCAGATTACATCCTTTACGAGGCGCTGGATTATTTATACGATATGTTGTGTATTATTTACATATATCAATATTTTTAAATATAGTTCGTAAACACCAGTATATCACAACCCTCACTAACTACGACCTCTGACCCGTGTGCTCCTTGCGCAGATGTTGCAGGAGCGTTTCCGTGAGTTCGCTCGGGACACTGGGAACATCGGTCAGGAGCGCGTGGATAGCGTCAACCGTATGGCGGACGAGCTGATCAACGCCGGGCACGGCGACGCAGCGACTGTGGCAGAGTGGAAGGACGGGCTGAACGAAGCGTGGGCCGACCTGCTGGAGCTCATCGACACCAGGACGCAGATCCTCGCCGCCTCCTTCGAGCTCCACAAGTTTTACCACGATGGGAAAGAGATCCTGGTGCGCATAATGGACAAACAGAAGAAGCTGCCGGAGGAGGTCGGCCGCGACCAGAACACCGTAGAGACGCTGCAGAGGATGCACACGACCTTCGAACACGACATCCAGGCCCTGGGAACACAGGTCAGTCACACCAAACCTACTTTATGGGGACACGGTGCTTTACGGTGACACGGTGCTTTACGGTGACACGGTGCTTTACGGGGACACGGTGCTTTATGGAGACACAGTGGGGACTGCTGGCTCACGTTACCCAGTCAGTTCCACACATTGGGTTTACTGAGCCCTGCTCTCAGATTCTTCACACATGTTTGACGTTTGACCCCGTGTGTGCAGGTGAGGCAGCTGCAGGACGACGCGGTCCGCCTCCAGTCGGCGTACGCGGGCGATAAAGCGGACGACATCCAGCGCAGGGAGAGCGAGGTGCTGGAGGCCTGGAGGAGTCTGCTGGAGGCCTGCGACGGACGCAGAGTCCGCCTGTTGGACACCGGGGACAAGTTCCGGTTCTTCAGCATGGTGCGGGACCTGATGCTGTGGATGGACGACGTCATCCGGCTCATCGAGGCCCAGGAGAACCCAAGGTACTGCCACGGCCCGCCGCACGCCAACACGTCGTCTGATGCGGGACGCGATAACAACGCTGTGTGTGTTTCTGTGCTCAGAGATGTGTCCTCCGTGGAGCTACTGATGAACAACCATCAGGGCATCAAGGCCGAGATCGACGCCCGAAATGACAGCTTCACTGCCTGCATCGAGCTCGGGAAGGCCCTGCTGGCGAGGAAACACTACGCATCAGAGGAGGTGAGGGGGAATAAACACTACAGGGGTGAGGAGGAATAACACTACAGGGTGAGGAGGAATAACACTACAGGGGTGAGGAGGAATAACACTACAGAGGTGAGGAGGAATAACACTACAGGGGTGAGGAGGAATAACACACTACAGGGAGATTACATGTTTTAAGTGTTGTGATGATGAGTTGTGTGTGTTCAGATTAAGGAGAAGCTGCTGCAGTTGACGGACAAAAGGAAAGAGATGATCGATAAATGGGAGGACCGGTGGGAGTGGCTGCGACTCAGTAAGATTCACCAGAAACACGAATATAACGAAGACACACCTGCAATAATAATAATAGTATTAGTAATAATAATATTAATAATAAATAATAATAATATTAGTAATATTAATATAATACATAATAATATTAGTAATAAGAATAAGAATAAATAATAATAATATTAATAATATTAGTAATAATAAATAATAATAATCCATCCATCCATCGTCTACCGCTTATCCGGGATCGGGTCGCGGGGGCAGCAGCTCCAGTAAGGAACCCCAATCTTCCCTTCTCCGGGCCACATCCTCCAGCTCCGACTGGGGGATCCTGAGGCGTTCCCAGGCCAGTGAGGAGATATAATCTCTCCACCGAGTCCTGGGTCTTCCCCGGGGTCTCCTCCCAGCTGGACGTGCCTGGAACACCTCCCTAGGGAGGTGCCCAGGTGGCATCATTACTAGATGCCCGAATCACCTCAACTGGCTCCTTTCAACGTAAAGGAGCAGCGGCTCTACTCCGAGTCTCTCACGGATGGCTGAGCTTCTCACCCTCTCTCTAAGGGAGACGCCAGCCACCCGTCTGAGAAAACCCATTTCGGCCACTTGTACCCGTGATCTCGTTCTTTCGGTCATGACCCAGCCTTCATGACCATAGGTGAGGGTAGGAACGAAGATCGACCGGTATATTGAGAGCTTTGCCTTCTGGCTCAGCTCTCTTTTCGTCACAACGGTGCGGTAAAGTGACTGTAATACCGCCCCCGCTGCTCTGATTCTCTGGCCAATCTCTCGCTCCATCGTCCCCTCACTAGCGAACAAGACCCCGAGGTACTTGAATTCCTTCACTTGGGGTAAAGGCTCATTCCCTACTCGGAGTAGGCAATCTACCAGTTTCCTGCTGAGAGCCATGGCCTCAGATTTGGAGGTGCTGATCCTCATCCCAACCGTTTCACACTCGGCTGCGAACCGATCCAGTGACTGTTGAAGGTCACAGACCGATGATGCCATAAGGACCACATCATCTGCAAAGAGCAGCGATGAGATCCTCAGGTCACCGAACTGCAACCCTTCTCCACGACTATGCCTCGATATCCTATCCATGAAAATCACGAACAGGATTGGTGATAAAGCGCAGCTTCTAGTCTTTCGGTACCCTGCAACTGTTTCCAGAGTACTCCCGGATAACATAACCCGGAAGGACTCCTTCTTCAGTCAGACGGCTTCCCTGACCACTGGGGTCCACCACGGTGTTCGAGGGTTACCGCCCCTTGAGGCACCTAAGACCTTGAGACCACAGCTCATCATCGCAGCTTCAGCAATAGAGGTTTTGAACATCGCCCACTCAGGTTCAATGCCCCCAACCTCCACAGGGATGTCTGAAAAGCTCCGCCGGAGGTGTGAGTTGAAGATCCCCAGGATAGGGGCTTCCTCCAGACGTTCCCAGTTCACCCGCACTACCCGTTTGGGTTTACCAGGTCTGTCCAGAGTCGTCCCCCTCCCCTTAATCCAACTCACCACCAGATGGTGATCAGTCGACAGCTCTGCCCCTCTCTTCACCCGAGTGTCCAAAACATGCGGCCTCAGATCAGATGATACGATTACGAAATCGATCATTGACCTTTGGCTTAGGGAGCTCTGGTACCACGTGCACTTATGAGCATCCTTATGTTCGAACATGGTGTTTGTTATGGCCATTCCATGACTAGCACAGAAGTCCAACAACAAACGACCGTTCGGGTTTAGATCAGGGAGGCCCTTCCTCCCAATCACGCCTCTCCAGGTGTCTCCATCGTTTCCCACGTGTGCGTTGAAGTATCCCAGCAAGACTACGGAGCCCCCTACTGGAACCCCCTGCAGGGCTCCATTCAGGATCTCCAAGAAGGCCGAATACTCCAAACTGCGGTTTGGGGCATAGGCACAAACAACAGTCAGAGTTTTCCCCCCCATAACCCGAAGGCGTAGAGAGGCGACCCTCTCGTCCACCGGGGTAAACTCCAACGTAGCGGCGCTCAGCCGGGGGCTAGTGAGTATCCCCACACCGGCCCGACGCCTCACACCTTGGGCAACTCCGGAGAAGAATAGAGTCCAACCCCTATCCAGGAGTCCGGTTCCAGAGCCAAGACTGTGTGTGGAGGTAAGCCCCACCAGATCCAACTGGTAGCGATCCACCTCCCGCACTAGTTCCGGCTCCTTCCCCCACAGAGAGGTGACGTTCCACGTCCCCAGAGCCAGCCTCTGCTGCCCAGGTCTGGTCCGTCGAGGTCCCTGACCATCACTGCCACCCGTGTGACAGCGCACCCAACCCCAGCCGTTTTTCCCATGAGTGGTGGGCCCACAGGATGGATGGATGGGAGGCACCACGTAGCTTTTTCGGGCTGTGCCTGACCGGGCTCCGTGGCAAACCCGGCCACCAGGCGCTCGCTGTCGGGCCCTCCCTCTGGGCCTGGCTCCAGACGGGGGCCCCGGGCTTCCTCCGGGCAGGGTCTCTCCTTTCCTTTCCCTTTTTTTCATGAAGTCGTTTTTGAACTAATAATAATAATAATAATAATAATATTAGTAATAATAATAAGGCGTAAAATATAAGGAGATGTTTTAATGAAAAAGTTGTAATATAAAGAAAGAAAGTGAAACAAGAAATGTAATTTAACAAGAACATTGCATCAAGAAGTTGCAACTTTTACAATTAAATCTCATAATTTAACGAGGTCAGAGCTGACAGCTGATTGGACACTGCAGTGGTGACTCGGCGCTGATGAAGCGTCCTCAGGCGCTCGCCGTCCTTTAACGAAACTGACGGAGCTGCGATTAATCAGGAAACGCTGCAGGACACGAGCAAAAACAGAAATCTCCCACAACATCAAAAAACATCGCCACAGCTGCAGTCTGACGAGGAATAAATAAATTAAACGGGAAATAATAATCATGCTGTTCTGGATTGTAATTTCTTCTACTTAGCTGTCAGTGAAACGCAGCACTTCCTGCAGACCTTTCACATTAAAAGCCTTTTATTTTGACACATCTGTGCAGGAAGTGTTTAGTTTCGTATCTTTATCAACAAATGAAGAAAACGTAGAATTAAAAACTTTCTTGTTAATGGTAGAAAGTGGTTGCAGGTCTGACTCTCCCCTCTCCCCCCACACTCAGTTCTGGAGGTGCACCAGTTCTCGCGGGACGCCGGCGTGGCCGAGGCGTGGCTGCTGGGCCAGGAGCCGTACCTGTCCAGCAGGGAGATGGGGCAGAGCGTGGACGAGGTGGAGAAGCTCATCAAACGCCACGAGGCCTTCGAGAAGTCGGCCGCCACCTGGGAGGAACGCTTCTCCGCTCTGGAGCGGCTGACCACGGTGGGGGAGGGGAGAGGAGGTTTTTTTTTAACTTTAAAATAAAATCCTGATGCTGCTTGTTGAAGAAGTCGTTTCCTTTTCTTTATTGTTCTGGAAGTTTTGTTTTTGAAATGTTTTTTATTATTATAATTAAATCTGAGCCTCATAATTAAACGAGTATTAAATTCTTCTTGTTGTATTCATGTACACATATACATACTTATATACATACATATATATATATATATATATATATATATATATATATATATACACACACACATATACATACTTATACACTTTTTCTTTTCTTTATAATATTTATTTGTCTTTAAAAGTAAATATTTGCTCTTATTTTCTCTGTTTATTTGTTTACAAAATAAATGGCTTGTATGTGAAGACCTTCCTGACACTAACTCTGTTCTGGTTCTGGTCCCCAGTTGGAGCTGCTGGAGGTGCGCAGGCTGCAGGAGGAGGAGGAGAGGATGAGGAGGCCTCCGTCTCCAGAGCCGCTCGTGGTCCAGCAGCAGGAGTCTCAGCAGCCGAGGTTTTTAAAACAACACGTTCATTTTTCTGTTTTCACTTTAAAGACGTGAAGTAACAAAGTTTCTCTGTCTGCAGCGTCACGCAGAACGGACTCCCCTCCGACCCCGACTCCCCCCGGGTCAGTACTCCGATCTGGAGTTATTTATTTCACTCAGAGTAGTTTTATTTACAACTTCAGTTAATAATAATAATAACAGTTTTATGTACAAAAACTAAAGTGTCACAATGCCGACATGTCAAATAAACGTTGAGGTTAATTTTCTGCTACTTTAGATTATTAAAACAAAACACTTTTAGTAAAAGCTACCAACAGGGTTAAACATATAAATGATATAAATAAACACATTTATCTCTCATTAAGAAATTTACCATGACATATTATATTTAGTTTAGAAGTTTTAAATGCATCAATAGTTATTATACAATTATTATACATTATTATAATCAAATATATATATTATTCTATATATATATATATATATATATATATATATATATATATATATATATATATATATATATTATAAAACATCATAATAATTATATGAATAAAACAATGAAACTCACTTCATCTTTGGCTTGAAACAGATACTCGTTTCCGTCGGTGACTCTGAAACAGAATAATGTTCAATAAATACCTCGAGGACCAGAGTGCAGATATATTAATAATTTATAATAATAATATAATAACAACACGAAACAGAACTGCTGAATTAAATGAGTTGCAGTGCACTTTTAAATAAATGTCTATATGTATATATATATACATATATAACATGTGATACTGTAACTTTTATGTAGTATTTTATAGCTTTCTTATTCTATTTTAACTTTTTATTTCTATTCTAATGGCTCTTTTAAATATATTTAAATGTCCTGTATATGTGTGTTTGTTTGCACTTTCTCCATCTATTATTGTTTTAGTAAAGCGCTTTGAATGATATGTAATTCGATATAATGTATATAAAATATAATTTATATATATATTTATATACATATATAAATATATATATTATATATATAATTATAGATGTATAAATACATAATTATATATATATATAATAGATGTATCTATAATATATATCAAATACAATTTTATATATATATATATATATATATATATTTATATACATATATACATATATAATTATATTATGTATATATAAATATATTATATATATAATTATAGATGTATCCATCCATCCATCGTCCACCGCTTATCCAGGATCGGGTCGCGGGGGCAGCAGCTCCAGTAAGGAACCCCAATCTTCCCTTCTCCGGGCCGCATCCTCCAGCTCCGACTGGGGGATCCTGAGGCGTTCCCAGTGAGGAGATATAATCTCTCCACCGAGTCCTGGGTCTTCCCCGGGGTCTCCTCCCAGCTGGACGTGCCTGGAATACCTCCCTAGGGAGGCGCCCAGGTGGCATCCTTACTAGATGAACCACCTCAACTGGCTCCTTTCAGCGTAATTATAGATGTATAAATACATAATTATATATATTATAGATATATATATACAATATATATAAAATATAATTTATATACATATATAATTAGATATATATTATAGATGTATATATATATATACCTCTCTGGGAACCATCACCTTATCGTGGTGGAGAGGTTTGTGTGTCCCTATGAACCTGAGAGCTGTGTTGTCTGCAGCCTAGTGCTCGTGGTAGGGTCTCCCAAGGCAAATTGGTCTCAGGCGAGGGGCCAGACTAAGAATGGTTCAAAACGACTTCATGAAAGAAAGGGAAAGGAAAGGAGAGACCCTGCCCGGAGGAAGCCCGGGACCCCCGTCTGGAGCCAGGCCCAGAGGGAGGGCCCGAAGAAGCTACATGGTGCCTCCCATTCATCCATCCTGTGGGCCCACCACGCCCACCGATCCCAGATAAGCGGTAGACGATGGATGGATGGATATTATAGATGTATTTATAATATATATAAAATATAATATATATATATTTATATACATATATAATTATAGATGTATAAATACATCATTATACATATATATATATATATATTATAGATGTATCTATAATATATATATATATAATTAAATCTGTGCCGGTCGAGCTCACACAGGAGAGAAAAGACATCTTTATTTTAATATTGTATTTAACGTTAGATTTAAACTTGGATAAAAAACGAGTTCCTGATTACCGGAGTTTGAAGACGTGTTTCTTCTTCTTGTACTCAGACGCGACGTCACATGCGGCGTCCTTCAGGCCGATGGGAACCTCGCTGTGGTACGGGACGCCCTGCGCCGCTGCCTTGCTGTCTTTGTAGAAACCCACTTCCTGGTTGTTGATGACACAGTACACGTTGTGCCACGACCTGCCAATCACAGAGCAGCAGGTTCAAAATCCAAGAACTTTATCGTCAGTAACAAAGCGCAACAAATCAAAAGGTGCTTTGTGTTTAAAGCTTAGAAGAATAAATAAGGCAGGAAAGAGATAATAAACAGCGCAATTATTAGTAAAACGTTGAATTAAATAACAATAAAATATATATTATACAGAATATCTGATGACATCTTATATATATCCTTATATATCTTATAGCCTTTCAGCTGCTGTTTGAAAAGTGCTCTATAGATAACGTTTAGCATTATTATTATTATAAACCCTTTGTAAGCTTTGTTAAAGTTCAAAGGTTTCCGTCAGTGTGTGAACCTGGAGGTAAATATCCCTCAGCGTGGGGGGGGGGGCGGTGTCACCTGTTGGAGGCCTTCTTGTTGGGCCCCTCCCACTCATGTTTGCGGTGCAGGAGCCCCTCCAGCTGTGAGGTCGGGGTCTTGGAGGGCAGCGTGGACGACTGGCTGCTTTTACTCTTCCTGCCGGAGGTCGGGGAGGCACCGGGGCTCGGCTCCTTGGAGCTCCGCTCAGCGACGCCGTTCACCAGGTCGGCTCCGTCCATGGCATCCTGGGGAGGGGGGGCACAAATATTATCATTATCATATTATTGGTATTATAATATAAAAAAATATGTTATTGTTTTGCACTCAAGAGATAAAAGCTTCTTGAAATGAATAAATAAAATAAAATAGTGTTGCTTAATTAATTATAATTCTACTAATAATATAATAATATTATTATAATAAAAATATAACACTAATAATATTATTGATATAATAATAGTATTATTACTATTATAATAATAATAATATAATTATGATATTATAATATTACTATTATAATAATAATATTACAATAATAACAATAGTATTATTACTCTTATAATAATATCATAATAATATTATAATAGTATTATTATATAATAATATTATTATAATAATTGTATTGTTATAATACTATTATTATTGTTAGTGTTATAATTTGTTTTATTTTATTTATTAATTTGAAGAAGCTTTTATCTCTCGAGTGCAAAATAATAACATATTTGTTTTCACCACGACATTTAGTTTTTGGTACGCTTCCAAATGTCTTACTTTTTAAAACCCTAAATCTAAATGTTCACAGAAACAGTTGCAGGACGTTTGCTCGCTGACCAAAGTGAACACGTGTCTGAAACAAAGCACGATGAATGACATGAAGACAACTTTGGTTGCCGGGACAACGATAACCAGCCGTCAGCGTCACTGGTCCACGCAGGTCTGATGCTCGGGGGGGTTTCATCGTACATTTAACTTTAATCTCACGTTTTCTTCTTGCAAATTTTAGACTTTAATCGAACATTTTAAGAAAATATAAAAATGTTGTTCTCCTACTTTTCCGATTGTAATCTCAGATTATATCCAAGTTTTTTCTCGTAAACGTACCTACAGTGGTCGTGATACACCGCCACGCTTCCTAGAATCTGAATTTCTTCATTAACGCTGTAGCCCTCTCCCTCACCTGATGATGTCGTCGTTGTGTCCCAGGTAAAACTTCTGGGTGTGTTCTCGGGTGTTGTAGACCACGCCCACCCCGGCCACGAAGTACACCACCTCCTTTCCCGCTGTGTAGTACAGGTTGTTGCGGCACTGGTGTCCTCTGTAGCCATGGATCCACTCCAGCCTCAGCTGGCAGCGCGGCGCCGTCTTATCTGACATGTCGGCCGGGAACTGAAAAGTCTGCGTTAAAGATCCACCGCGGTAAAAATGTCAAACCAGGAAGTCTGACGAGTTGTGAGCCGGTTGTGTAGCATCAGAATCGTGCCTGTCTTAACGCTGCTGGGAGTGTTGTAGTCCTTTATTGTAGTCTCTTTAACTGAGCAACATCCAACTACACTTCCCATAATTCCAACCTGCAGCCTCGAGTTTCAAACTGATCGCAGTCAGCGACTCATCGAAAAAACTAAATAAATAAAAAGTTTAGTTTTTCAGTTAAAATAATAAACTGACATGTTGAAGTTAAACATTTGTATTTTTTTAATTTAATTTTAGTTTAAGGAAAATAAATAAATTAAATGTTAATTAAAATATTTTTGTCTTCCAAAAATAAAGTTAAGAGTCGTGAAGTCACCGGCCCTCTAAATTAAATAAATACAAACAAATAAACTTAATACGAACACATTCTCACCTCTTGATGTGCAAACCTGAATTTAATTCAAACAGAATACCACACATTAAATTAAAAAACATTTTAGTAGCTAAACTTTGTCTAAACGTTATCAGCAGTGAAGCCCTTTAAAGTGCTCTTTTACAACATTAATCTCAGAAATATTTATGTGTTTTCCTCATTAATTTAAGAACTTATCGCAGCCAATATCTTTTTTTAAATCTCGTAAATTACAAGGGAAGTGACTAAAAGTGCCCGATTTCAGGAGTTTTGTGTTTTGTTTTGAAACTCCCCACATCCATAAAAATAATTTGATATTGCAGAAATGTTTCCAAAATATTGTTTGTAATATTTTGAGATTGTTTGTTTGTTTTTTTGTTTAAAATAAAATAAATTGATCCGCAGATGTTCTGAAATTTGATTTATAAGGTTATTGGATTGTTGCTAATGCAGTTTTATTAATAATGATTATATTTTGTTTTTTGTAAATTTGGAAAAATCGCTTATTTTTAAATTGATTTGTTCTTACTTTTTAATGGAGGGGGGGGGGGGGGGGGGGGGTGTAATGTTAATAAATGTATAATGTATTTTAAGCTACTGGATTGCCAAAATGTCCCTAGGGATGAATAAAGTATCTATCTATAGTAAATATAAAGAGTGTTCCTGTGAGCTTCTTAAATAAATATTTTTATTTATATTTAGAGAGAAATATTGACCCAAACCGGAACTAACTAAATGTTGTTACAATAAATATGACCGAGTGCACGAGAGGAAGGCTTTAGTTTGCAGGGAAGGTCAGTAATATAAAATAAATATATAACAGACCACATGTCGCTGCTGTCAGAATACTAAACTGAGTTATGTCTGTAATCTCACCGACGTCGCGGTAATAAAATAACCGCCATTTAAATGTAATTCCTCAAACGAAGCGTCTGAAGGCTGAAATCATAGGAAATCCCTCCGCCGTCTGCTCGCTGGTTCCGCTTAAAATCCGGAGATTACAGCCGATTTATCACCGTCCGCATCCACAGAACCAGCATCCGGCCCGACACCGACTGCTCCCGCTGCTGCAGGCCGGCGGAGAGGCGCTGGAACCCGGCACAGACCCGCACAAGCTCCCGGCTCCGAAACAGCCGGAACAACCCAGAAATAAGATGAAGGAAAGTCGGGATATTAATGGGAATCCCGGAGATCACCGAGAGCGTCAAGACGGAGGGAATAAACAGCAACACTTCCGGTTGGAATTTTCAAAAGAAAGTACTTAGAGAGACCGATTTTTTTTCTATCAAAAAGGTTAATTACTCATAAACATTTAATTATTTATATTCTCAGTTTTTCAGCGGCCTGGACAGATAATAATAGTATTAGTTCATAGTTATAGTATTATGTTGCTTTTTATTGCTTATATTTATTATCTCTATCTCATTTGTGCCTGATTTTAATCTTTGTAAGTATGTGTTAATAGTAATACATGTAGTAATTTATAAATACAAATACATTTGATGTGTTAAGTTTTTAATGCCATAAATTATCTGAGGTGACGGAACTGCATGATGACAATAACGTCCCTGAAGGCCGGTGTTGCCTTCTCTGCTGTGGTGTGTTGGGGAGGAAGCAGCAAGGGAGGGGGGGAGTAATGGCATATGTCTTTTAAGCTACTGGATGCCTAAATTTCCCTCAGGATCATAAAGTATCCTTCTATCTATTTGTGTATTTTGATTCATTTATTTTAAATGGTGATTTTATTTTGAATGCCCAGTGCCCGGGTTCCGGTCACCTTCGCGCTAACCTGCGCGAGCTTCCCGCCTCTGTCAGAGCGTCAGGTCTGGTGCGTTTTAGCGCAGCGGCGGAGGTCCGCGCGAGCGCAGCGGCTTCATTATTCACACTCGTCAATGTACGCTCGGGGCCCGCAGTGCATGATGGGAAGTGTAGTATTATATTAGCGAGAGGCAACGCTCTGAAACTGATTACAGAAGCCCAGACAAATAAAAACTAAGATAAAAACACCTTGTGATGGAAAAAAAGAAGCTGGAAGTCATGATGACAAACCTTCTCAATGTATTGACTTTATATCAAAATAATTACTCAGTTTCTTAAAATATTCTGTAAATTTGCAGACAGATTGTATATACATATATACATATATATATATATATATATATATACATATATACATACATATAGAGAGAAAGAGAGAGAAGAGAAGAAGAGAGAGAGAGAGAGATATAGAGAGAGAAGAGAGAGAGAGAGAGAGATAGAAGAGAAAGAGAGAGGGAGAAAAGAGAGAGGAGAGAGAAAGAGAGATCGAGAGAGAGAGAGAAGTAAGATAGAGAGAGAGAGAGAGAGAGAGAGAAGAGAGAGGAGAAGAGAGATAGAGAGAGATAGAGATAGAGTGAGTAGGAGAGAGAGAGAGATGAGAGAGATGAAATAAGAGAGAACATATGAGAGAAAAAGAGGAGAGAGAGAGATAGAGAGAGAGATACAGACAGAGTATGACATATAGAGACATATAGAGAGAAGATAGTAAATCATATAAAAAAAATATATAAATTATATGATACTAGATATAATACAACATATATATATAAATAAAATATAGATATATAAGATATAAATATATATAATACCATATATCTATAATACATATAATATATATAACCATAATATTATATATACATACATATATATATATATACACATATATATATATATATATATATATATATATACACATATATATATATATATATATATATATACACACATATATATATATATTATATAAACATATTATATCTTCATATATATATACACATATAGTTATATAATAATATATATATAATATATAGTGGATATATATATATATATATGTGATATACTATATATATATATGTGAGAGAGAGAGAGAGAGAGAGAGGGGAGAGAGAAGAGAGAGAGAATGGGAGAGAGAGTAGAGAGAGGAGAGGATATATAGATAGGGATAGAGAGAGAGAGAGAGAGGAGAGAGAGAGAGAGAGAGAGATAGAGAGATAAGGAGAGAGGAGAGAGAGACAGAGGTGAGAGAGAGAGAGAGAGAGATAGAGAGAGAAAATATGAGAGAGAGATAGAGATAGAGAGATATAAAAAGATAATAGAGATATATATATAGAGAGAGAGATAGAGATAGAGATAGTATATATATATATGAGAGGTAGAGTAGAGAGTATAGAGTATATAGAGGGTAGAGAGATATAGATATATAGTGGGTATATAGTATAGAGTATATATATATATATATAGATAGATAGGGTATAGTATCTATATAGTGTGTGTATAATATAGATATAGAGAGGGGGTTATATAGTATGATATATATATATGTTGTATATATATATATATATATATATATATATATATATATATACACACAGTGTGTGTGTGTGTGTGTGTGTGTGTATATATATATATATATATATATATATATATATATATATATATATATATATATATATATATATATATATATATATATATATATATATATATATATATATATATACACACACACACAGTGTGTGTATATATATATATATATATATATATACACACACACACAGTGTGTGTATATATATATATATATATATATATACACACACACAGTGTGTGTGTATATATATATATATATATATATATACACACACACACAGTGTGTGTATATATATATATATATATATATATATATATATACACACACACAGTGTGTGTGACAGATGCTCCAGATGTGGCTGCAGGCTCACCTGCAGGTCTCTCTCTGACCCAGTTCAGCAGGGAAATCTCATTTCATCTCACGCGACACAGATGTGAATAATTAACAATCTGACAACAAGACATTTAACTCTAGAACTGCAAGTAAAACATAAGTATTATACAGAATTATACACTTCACTGAGTGTACCTGAACACCTCCGGGAACCATGTAAACAAGCATGGAGGCTCACAGGTGACGTCATCACCTGATGATCAGAAGTTCTTCAGATTTATCAGTAAAGAATGTTTTCATGCTCTGCTCAATATTTATCTTCCAGAACTCGTGTTCTTCAGACGAGAGGAAGCATGAGAACATGAGAGTGTGTGTTTGTAACTGTGTGTAACAGCTACATTACATAACGCCTCATGTACATATTAAACACTTGTAATATAAACTTGTGTTGATGTGAGTCATGAAGTGGGGAAGCTTCATGATATCTGTTAGTTACATGTATGACTCTGTTCACCTGTAGTGTGTACAACATGTATGACTCTGTTCACCTGTAGTGTGTACAACATGTATGACCCTGTTCACCTGTAGTGTGTACAACATGTATGACTCTGTTCACCTGTAGTGTGTACAACATGCATGAATGTTACAATACATATCTTTAAAGGAGCTTTTCTCTAAAGGAGCTTTTTCTCACACTCTTCAGCAGAAGTCTCCACTTCAGTAGCACTTACATACACCAAACTTTCCACTTTCATTCCTCTCTATATTCTGAAGCTTTGTGCAGAGGGCTTTGTTCACATGTCACTCACAGCTCATGTTATACACGCTACACTCACTACATGCAGGAGATGCACTAAGTTCTGTGTGTCGACAGACAAATGCAGTTTTTATGACGGGGGTGGGGGTTGGGGTCTAATTCCTGTGCCCTGATGGGAGCGGACAGCCTGAGGAAAACTGCTGATGATGAAGACGAGCTGTTGAAGCTGCTGAGTCCTTCCCAGCATGCTTTGCTCTGCAGCATGTGACTCATCATTATATATATATATATATATATATATATATATATATATATATATATATATATATATATATATATATATATATATATATATATATATATAGACGAACTTCCAAAAGTTTTCTTATAATCTGCTCGACAAGTGAACAGAAACCTGACGAGTGTCGGACTGAAAACTGTCAGAAAGTGTTTACTGCACAACAACATGCAGCTGTGAAATCCCCCCCTCCCAACACTGCATGATCAGCACGAACAGCACGGCCTCGTCAGCCAATCACTCGTCTCCGTGCGGTCCCTGTGGAACATGATGTGCTGACAGATTCAGCTCGACACGCGATGTTATTCAGAAACTGTCTGCGGTGTAGAGGGGGTCTGTGGTGTAGAGGGGTCTGCGGTGTAGAGGGGTCTGTGGTGTAGAGGGGTCTGTGGTGTAGAAGGGTCTGTGGTGTAGAGGGGTCTGCGGTGTAGAGGGGTCTGCGGTGTAGAGGGGTCTGTGGTGTAGAAGGGTCTGTGGTGTAGAGGGGTCTGCGGTGTAGAGGGGTCAGTGGTGTAGAAGGGTCTCTGGTGTAGAGGGGTCTGTGGTGTAGAGGGGTCTGCGGTGTAGAGGGGTCTGTGGTGTAGAAGGGTCTGTGGTGTAGAGGGGTCTGCGGTGTAGAGGGGTCTGTGGTGTAGAAGGGTCTCTGGTGTAGAGGGGTCAGTGGTGTAGAAGGGTCAGTGGTGTAGAAGGGTCTGTGGTGTAGAAGGGTCTGTGGTGTAGAGGGGTCTGTGGTGTAGAAGGGTCTCTGGTGTAGAAGGGTCAGTGGTGTAGAACATTGGTCATCAGTGTTTCCTCTCTGGGCCACAAATAATGAGGAAATCAAGGATTCAGTGTTCTCTTTAATATTCTCTCTCCCTGTCTCTCTGCCCCCCCTCCCTGTCTCTCTCTCCCTGTCTCTCTGTCACCCCCCTCCTTCTCTCTCTGTCCCCTGTCTCTCTCTCAGTCTGGCGATCCACCCAGATAAGATCCAGGTGGCGACGGGTCAGGTGGGGAAGGATCCGTTCATCTGTATCTGGGACACGTACGCGATGCAGACGGTGTCCATCCTGCGGGACGTCCACACGCACGGTGTCGCCTGTTTGGCCTTTGACTCCGATGGACAGGTCTTTATTTTTTACATTTCCAAAGAGTAGACTGTGAGGATCGTGTTTGTCTTACCTGACGGTGTTTGGGACTGTTGGTGAGAATAAACACGTCTGATGATTGCTGTGTCCTTCATGTTGTGATTTGCATTTTTGTTTTGTTTTCTGATGTTTTATAGATCAGAGATTAATGTACAAAAATAATCAAGAGATTAATTGAAAATGCAGCTCTATATGTTAGAAATACATCGAACACCTGCCGTATGAACTCTTTATAGTGGGAACACTTGAGGCCCCAGGATGCTGCCTTGAGGAACTCCCGTATATACTGTATAAGTACACTATATACTCACGTACTGACTGAGTGACAGCAGCGTCCGGTCCTGTGGTCCGAGTGTTCCTGGTGGGTCGGAGCTACGTGCTGGATTGGTGAACAAAGTAAAACTAAATGGATCTTACTCGACTCCTAACGTGTTTGCGTCACGTTTCTGTGTTCGTAGCGGCTGGTGTCGGTCGGTCTGGACGCCAAGAACACGCTGTGTGTTTGGGATTGGAGGAGAGGACGAGTCCTGGCCACGGCGACCGGACACTCAGACAGAGTACAACTGAGTTTACTCGGATATTCTTTAATTATCCATCTTCATTTCGTCTGAGGTGCTATAACTCTAGGAACTCTGTGAAAGGCTCCATACAAATAAAGTTGACTCTCTTTCCTGCAGATCTTTGATGTGGCCTGGGATCCGATGCAGTCCAGCCGTCTGGTCAGCTGTGGAGTCAAACACATCAAGGTGAGGTGAGGCTGATGCACCAGGTGCGTTAAAATACCTGCGTGGAATCGCAGAAAATTCAGAAAAATCTTGAAATATCCCCAAAAAGGTTGAGTGCAAATACCAAAGATTCATAAAAATCCTGCCATATAGCAAAAACTATTAATCATCATACACATGTATCACACGTAAACTGTTTAAAAAACAATAATGATGAAGACGCCTGAATTGTGTCTGTAGTTCTGGACTCTGTGTGGGAACGCTCTGACTCCGAAGCGAGGGATCTTTGGGAAGACGGGCGACCTCCAGACCATCCTGTGTGTTTCTACTGCCAAAGAAGAGCTGACGTACTCTGGAGCTCTGAACGGAGACGTGTACGTGTGGAGAGGCATCATGCTGATCCGGACTGTGCAGGCTGCACACGGGGTATGTGTGTGTATAGATATATAATAGATATAACGAGTCCATCTGCGGTGTTGTGTTTCATCTTCATCAATGAGGTTAACAGAACTGATATGCAGCAGATCTACTCGGTTAGCTTTAGTAAAGCCTCCTGGTTCAGCTTAAAATACGTACGTTTGTCATGTCATTTTGAGTTCCAGACGTACATTTAAAAGTAAACGTTGACATTTTCTTTCACACGGGACATGAACACGTCTCCTGATGTGACACCGGAGGAACTACAGTTCCCTTGAAGCGTAACTGACGGCACAGTTTAGCTTCATCAGTCTGGAAATAAAGTCACAATTGCAAGAAACTAAATCGGATTTCTGAAATTCTTTCCTCATTTTGGTTGTTTTTAAAGTGTCGACCAAAGAAATAACTTTGAGTTTCAGATCAGATCATACAGAATCAGTTTCATGATGGTCGAGAAGCAGCAGGACTGATGGGAAATTGTTATTTCTATGTAACGTGTTCAGGCGGGGATCTTCAGCATGCACGCCTGTGAGGAAGGATTCGCCACGGGAGGGCGAGACGGCTGCATCCGACTGTGGGACGTCGACTTCAAGCCCATCACCAAGATCGACCTGAGAGAGGCTGAGCAGGGATACAAAGGTCTGAGTTTCACCGCCGGCGGGCTGGACTCCCGGGCCTTCCTTGTTGTTAGCCTTTGTTCAATTGGTGGGAAGCCAGTGAGGGATCATGTTGTTGTCTTAAGCCTGGTCCCGACTTCAGTCTTAAATGTTCAGGAACAGTTTCTGCGTCTGCTCATGTGTGAATGAGGCCGCTACAGATATCCAGGGAAATCTATAGCGGCAATTTCCCACCTCAAAACCTCGTAAACATCAGGGACGAGCATGTGAAGCTCGACGTCTGTCTGACCGAAGACACGTGAGCCAATCCCAAGACTCTCTGACGTGTTTGAATCAGTGACTTGTTGAGCAGCATTTACTCCAATGCTTTCAGAACCTTGTTGAATATTAAATAAATTACAAGTACGTTGGCACCAAACTAAAACAGCTCCCGACATGTTCCAAGCGCGTAGATACTGCTCCGTCTTCTTCTTTGAGTTTTATGGCGGTTGGTGTCTATAAGTGTTGCATTTCCACCATCTGCTGGACCACTCTGTCGTGGCAGGAAGTGAAGTCAGCTGTGTTTTCTGTCTCAGGTCTGTCGATCCGCAGTGTTTGCTGGAAGGCCGACAGGATCCTGGCGGGGACGCAGGACAGCGAGATCTTCGAGGTCATGGTGCGAGACCGGGACAAACCGGTTCTGCTGATGCAGGGTCACAGCGAGGGTGAGCTGTGGGCGCTCGACCTGCACCCCAAACAACCGGTCGCTGTCACCGGTAGTGACGACCGCTCTGTCAGGTCGGTCTGACCCCCCCAACACCAAAACACTGAGTCCAGGCTGCTGAGTCCACCTCTCACCTGTATGTCTCCCTGTCTCCCTCCCTGTCTCTCTACCTGTCTCTCTCTGTCTCCCTGTCTCCCTCTCTGCCTGTCTCTCGCTCTGTCTCCCTGCCTGTCTGTATCCCTGTCTCTATCTCTCTGTCTCTCTCTCTCTCTCTCTCTCTGTCTCTCTGCCTCTCTCTCTGTCTCTGTCTCTGTCTCTCTGTCTCTCTCTGTCTCTGTCTCTCTGTCTCTGTCTCTCTCTCCATCTCTCTCTCTCTCCCTGTCTTCGTCTCTGCCTATCTGTCTCTCAGGCTGTGGAGTCTTCCTGACCACACCCTGCTGGCTCGCTGTAACATGGAGGAATCTGTCCGCAGCGTTTCCTTCAACAACGATGGCTCCCAGCTGTCTCTGGGTATGAAGGACGGATCCTTCACGGTGCTGCGCGTCAGGTGACCTGCTGCTGATCGAAGCGCTGCAGTTAACGAGTGTTTTCATCTGTCGAGTAGTTTTTATTAATTGATTAGTTAGTTTGGTTTATAAAATGTCAGAAAATAGTGAAACATGTCCGTCATAGTGTCTCACAGTCCTGATGGCTTTTAATGTTTTGAAATGTCCAAAGATATTCACTTTGATATAAAACAGAAAAACATCAATTCTCCATGTTTGAGGCTGAAAACAGACTTTAAAGACTTTTCTGCAGGAAACTTTACTTTACGATTAATTGATTGTTTGATGACTCATCGTGTTGGTTTGAAGAACAACATAAAAACTGACGTTTATTTCATTATCAAACGTTTGTCTTTAGGGACATGACAGAGGTCGTGCACATCAAGGACAGGAAGGAGGTCATCCATGAGCTGAAGTTTTCCCCGGATGGTTCCTTCCTGGCGGTGGGATCGAACGACGGGCTGGTGGACATCTATGCCGTCGGCCAGCGCTACAAAAAGGTGGGCGAGTGCAGCCGCTCCGCCTCCTTCATCACACACCTGGACTGGTCGGTCGACAGCCGCTTCCTGCAGACCAACGACGGCACCGGAGAGCGGCTCTTCTACA
Organism: Cottoperca gobio; assembly: GCF_900634415.1. Taxonomy (NCBI): domain Eukaryota; kingdom Metazoa; phylum Chordata; class Actinopteri; order Perciformes; family Bovichtidae; genus Cottoperca; species Cottoperca gobio. Next base: position 29,767 of record NW_021166911.1, on the reverse strand, counting down.
GGATGCCAGGTACCACATGAGGCTCCGACACAACTCTGATGTTTTACTCTGACAGAGGGATGGCAGGACTGAGGACTTACCTGTGTAGACTGGGACTTGTCTTGGGACTTCCCTGTGTTGACTGGGACTTGTCTTGGGACTTACCTGTGTAGACCGGGACTTGTCTTAAGACTTACCTGTGTAGACTGGGACTTGTCTTAAGACTTACCTGTGTAGACCGGGACTTGTCTTAAGACTTCCCTGTGTAGACCGGGACTTGTCTTAAGACTTCCCTGTGTTGACTGGGACTTGTCTTGGGACTTACCTGTGTAGACTGGGACTTGTCTTAAGACTTACCTGTGTAGACTGGGACTTGTCTTAAGACTTACCTGTGTAGACTGGGACTTGTCTTAAGACTTACCTGTGTAGACTGGGATTTGTCTTAAGACTTACCTGTATTGACTGGAACTTGTCTTAGGATTTACCTGTGTAGACTGGGACTTGTCTTAGGACTTACCTGTGTAGACTGGGACTTGTCTTAAGACTTACCTGTGTAGACTGGGATTTGTCTTAAGACTTACCTGTGTAGACTGGGATTTGTCTTAAGACTTACCTGTATTGACTGGGACTTGTCTTAGGATTTACCTGTGTAGACTGAGACTTGTCTTGGGACTTACCTGTGTAGACTGGAACTTGTCTTGGGACTTACCTGTGTAGACTGGACCTTGTCTTAAGACTTACCTGTGTAGACTGGGACTTGTCTTAAGACTTACCTGTGTAGACTGGGACTTGTCTTGGGACTTACCTGTCTCTCTGATACCCCTGACCTTCACCTCTTGACCTTCTGCTGTGTCCTGCAGCGGGGAAGTTGGTTACTAAAGAGGAGGCGAAGGGTATCCACTGGATGACGTGGACCGGTGTCATCGGGCCGGAGGTGAACGGAATTTGGCCCAAATACTCCAACATCAACAACGTGAACTCTGTGGACGCCAACTACAGCAGCGCAGTGCTGGTGACCGGGGACGACCTCGGCCTCGTTAAACTCTTCAGGTTCCCCTGCCTCAAGAAAGGTCTGTCAGCAACCCAGAAACTCTTTTAGCCTTTAGACTTTATTTCAGCTGGAGAAACCAGGGTCTGGATCCAGTTCCTGGACCAGAAGGTCCCGAACCTTCTGAAACTACAGGGGCAATGTGGATTCTGTAATGACGGCTGATTGTTATCGGCCGATATTCAGTAAAGTCTTGTAAAATGTAGTTTTTGGTGAGAAACTTGAATAAATCCAGTTTTCTTCACAGCAATATAAAACAAATATTAGAAAATTATGTTGAACTTCAACTCCAACTCCAAGCAGTTTAAAGCATCATTAAAATACTAATGCCAAAGCTAATATTTAAATAGGAATACAATCAACAAACAACGATGGGCCGATCTGGATCATCGACGATCGACAGTCGGTATCATCCTGATTGACTCCGATGCTAATGCCCCCCGACCCGCTCCTGCACCCGTCACCTTGTAGTTCCACTTGAGTTGTCTCTAACTTATCTGCTTCATGAACTGTTTTACTCTGTAAACTGTCATCTTCTTTCTCAAACAGGAGCCAAATTCAAGAAGTACATCGGTCACTCTGCCCATGTGACAAACGTTCGTTGGTCCAACGACCTGCAGTGGGTCGTCAGCACCGGCGGCGCCGACCACGCCGTCTTCCAGTGGAGGTTTCTGCCCGAAGGCGTCATGAACGGCGTCCTGGAGCCCCTCCTCCAAGGTCACACCAACATTTTTAAATTAAGATTAAAGTCAGATGTGTTGTTTCCATTTGGCACAGAATCTAAACTCCTGAATCCAAACTTCTGTAAACGCTGAATTACAATTTATAATCTCTGAATCACCAATGGCATCACTTGTTAACCAAAATGTATTGGTGACCTTAAATCACCGATGTTATCCAAAAACAGCTCTCTGAAAATTATAAATAAACATCTGGACATGATTTGTTATTTTTAGTTAAATATGTGTTTTCCCTAAATTACCTATTTGTAAAAAGTATCCATTTGTTATTATCTGTAAAACTTGTGGCACCATTCTTTCACCAACTATTAACTTTAAAATTCGTTAAACACAATTTGTCATCCCAAAACTCCCATTTTAGATCATCTTCAATTCAACATTTGTCATTTGTTTCATTAATAATCTGAACGTTACTATTTAAAATAGTTTATTATTAACGTATTGTCCTGCCTGGTGTGTTCAGAGGGTTACGCCGACTCCAACAGCGGAGAGTCGGACTCGGACGTGTCAGACGTCCCGGAGCTCGACTCTGACATCGAACAGGAAGCTCAGACCAGCTACGAACGTCAGGTGACCAGAACCTGTCTGTCTGTCTGTCTCTCTGCCTGCCTGTCTGTCTGTCTGCCTGCTTGTCTGTCTGTCTGTCCGCCTGCCTGCCTGTCTGTCTCCCTATCTGTCTGATTGACTCACCTGTATATCTCTGCAGGTGTATAAGGAGGACCTACCTCAGCTGAGGAAGAAGCTGATTGGTTCCCTGAAGCGTCAGAAAGCTCCGGAGGAGGGGCTTCGTCTGCAGTTTGTTCACGGGTAAAAACAATAAAACATAAAGTTTTATTCAGCAGGAACATTAAGTTTCTTTGTTCTGTGAAACAGGAAGATGATGATGATGATGATGATGTTGTTGTTGTTGTTGTTGTTGTTGTCGGCCACAAGAGGCTGAAATGCAGCGACTCCACGTTCGAGATACCAAAAGCAGGTCCTGCTTCCTGTCTCCTGCAGGTATCGGGGCTTCGACTGTCGTAACAACCTGTTCTACAGTCAGGCAGGGGAGGTGGTGTACCACGTGGCCGCCGTCGCCGTCGTCTACAACCGGCTGCAGCACAGTCAGAGGTTTTACCTCGGCCACGACGACGACATCCTCAGCCTTACCGTCCACCCGCTCAAAGACTACGTGGCCTCCGCACAGGTACTCCCGACCAATCAGAGCGCAGCACCGTCGCACTGAGAGTGTTTCTGATTGGCTGTCTGTCTGTGTGTGTTCAGGTGGGCAGAGACCCGGCCGTCCACGTCTGGGACATCCAGACCCTGAAGTGTCTGTCGCTCCTGAAGGGACACCACAGCAGAGGAGTGTGTGCCCTGGAGTTCACAGGTACGCTCACACTGCGCCATTACTTATCCCTGAATCACCACCTTTCATCTTCACACATAAATCACTTTGTAAACCTTAATTCACCATCAGTTGTCCCAACAACACAATTTACTATCACTAAATTACTACTTGTATTTCCTACATACCAAATCTGTTACATGTGAAACATCACATTTTATAAACATTACAAGTTGTTATCCCTAAATCACAACCTGTAAACCTCAAATCACCATTTGTCATCCATGGATCTTCACATTTAAACCCTAATCATCTTTTGTAAACACTAAATCTTAATTTGTTACCGCCTCTTGTAAACTGTCATTTACTTTTTCTTCACACTTAACTACCATTGGTTATCCCTAAATCTCCAAGTGCTCACAGATTCTGTTACTTTAGAAGGAAGTCGCTGAGAGTGTTTGTGACTGCAGCTCCTGAAGTGTTTCTGTCTCTTGTCTCAGCGGACGGGAAGAGTTTGGTCTCAGTGGGAATCGATGAATTTCACTCCATCGTCATCTGGGACTGGAAGAAAGGAGAGAGACTGGCCAAGGCGAGGTAAACATGTGCACCTGTACATCTTAGTATATGTGCGCCTGTACACCTGTATATAACATATAACATATAACATACATATATTTTGTTGACATCTCTGTCCCGCAGGGGTCACAAAGAGAAAACCTTCGTAGTGAAGAGTAACCCGTTCAGGATGGACAAGCTGGTGACGGTCGGCATGAAACACATCAAGTTCTGGCAACATTCAGGTAAACCCTCCTCTGTATCTGGAACACCTTCACCTGCGTCCTCAGGTTAGTGATTCACACCTGCCTCCTCAGGTTAGTGATGTCACACCTGCATCCTCAGGTTAGTGATGTCACACCTGCGTCCTCAGGTTAGTGATGTCACACCTGCGTCCTCAGGTTAGTGATTCACACCTGCGTCCTCAGGTTAGTGATTCACACCTGCCTCCTCAGGTTAGTGATGTCACACCTGCGTCCTCAGGTTAGTGATTCACACCTGCGTCCTCAGGTTAGTGATTCACACCTGCGTCCTCAGGTTAGTGATTCACACCTGCGTCCTCAGGTTAATGATTCACACCTGCGTCCTCAGGTTAGTGATGTCACACCTGCGTCCTCAGGTTAGTGATGTCACACCTGCGTCCTCAGGTTAGTGATGTCACACCTGCATCCTCAGGTTAGTGATTCACACCTGCGTCCTCAGGTTAGTGATTCACACCTGCCTCCTCAGGTTAGTGATTCACACCTGCGTCCTCAGGTTAGTGATTCACACCTGCCTCCTCAGGTTAGTGATGTCACACCTGCGTCCTCAGGTTAGTGATTCACACCTGCCTCCTCAGGTTAGTGATGTCACACCTGCCTCCTCAGGTTAGTGATGTCACACCTGCGTCCTCAGGTTAGTGATTCACACCTGCCTCCTCAGGTTAGTGATGTCACACCTGCGTCCTCAGGTTAGTGATGTCACACCTGCGTCCTCAGGTTAGTGATTCACACCTGCGTCCTCAGGTTAGTGATGTCACACCTGCGTCCTCAGGTTAGTGATGTTTAGAAGTATCTCCATCATTAATCAGTTTACTCCTGGTTCCAGTGTAGAAGCTCAGCGAGGCTAAACTAGCGCTGTTTATTTATTCAGTCTTCAGGCTGTTACACGGCGGGGACGTGACGGATAAACCACACCAACGGTGAAATACTCGCCTGCTCATATTGTATGTGTGGGGCTTTTATTGTGGAAGGTAAACATAGAAACATACTGACGTGTAAGAACTCCCCGGTGCCTTCGAGTCTCCAGCTGCAGCTGAAATAATAACTCATCACGTCATCGTGAGACTTTAAGCCGGCTCCGTTACTCCTCTCGTCCTGCAGGCGGCGGTCTGACGTTTAAACGGGGGATTTTCGGGAACCTGGGGAAGCAGGAGACGATGATGTCTGCGTGTTACGGCCGATCGGAGGACCTGGTCTTCTCCGGAGCCACCAACGGAGACGTTTACATCTGGAGAGACACGACGCTCATCAAGACCATCAAAGCCCATGACGGCCCCGTGTTCGCCATGTGCTCCCTGGACAAGGTGACAGATCCCAACGTCCGCAGTCTCAGGTGTTCCAGAGACAACAGTCATAACATTTAGAGAAAAAACACTAATATTTCAAGAAGAAATGTTGTAATATTTGGAGAAGAAAATTTGAAATCAATTTGAAAAAAGAAGTTGTAACATTTCAAGAAACAAATTCAATAACGTACTATTTTGAAACAAAAATGTTGTACGGTAAAGTTGTAATAATTTTTAATAAATTAGTCTTGAGAGGAAAGAAAGTTGTAAGGGTGGTGATGGCCTAGTGATCTAGTGGTACTAGTAGTAGTCTTCCAAACAAAACACTAGAAGGTTGTGAGTTCAACGCCAGGCTGCCACCATTGTACCCCTGATCAAGGTACTTAACCCTGAGCTGCTCCAGAGAGACTGTCCCTGTACTTAGTTCAATGTAAGTCGCTCTGGATAAGAACGTCTGCTCAATGACCTGTAATGTAATGTAATGTAATGTAACATTTTGAGGAAAGAAAATCCTAATAATTCAAGTAACAAATTTGCAATATTTTGATAAATAATGTAGTAAGAAAAGCTGTAATATTTGGAGAGAAAGAAATTGGTCATGTCAAACATTTCGGAGGAGAAAAAATCTTATTGTTTTGAGAAAAGAAGTCATGATATAAAAAGTCTTAATGAGAAAGTAAGTTGTAAAAGTTTGAGAAAAAATGTTGTAATAAATCGAGAAGAAAGTCGTAATATTTGGAGAGAAAGAAAAGTTGTAATTTTGCGAGAACTTCACTTGAAAAACAAAGTTGAATATTTGGAGAAGAAAAGTCGTAATAAATGGCCGGGTAAAACATATAATTTATCTGTACCTGTTTGTACTTATTAATCATTTAAAAAACAGGATGATGAAGGATATATTATAATATTGTAGTACATAGGTCTTCAACAGGCGGAGGTACTGCAGGGGGGTCGCAAAATAGTTTGAAGATAAACCAGTAAATTATTTTATTATACTTTGTGCATTCACATTCCCTCCTCCGCTGTACTTCACGAAGGGCGGCGACACAAACCTACAGTCAGAGACAGAGTGGAGGAAAGGAGAAGGGTGAACTTGAAGAGGTCCATCGCACGGACCTCTTCAAGCCTCTTGTGTACAATATATACAGCAGGGGGTCCCTGCTCCACACTACACCACTTTGGGGTCCTTGGCCTGAACTAGTTAACAGTTATAATAGGGTGTCGTCTGCTGTAGTCTCTAAACACTGAGACAAATGTGTAATTTGTGATATTGGACTATATAAATCAATTTGATTTGATTATATAACAAGAATAAGATTTAATTGTGATTAAAAAGTTCTTAATATTTAACATAAAGTGATGATATTATGAGAATGTTTTAATTTAACTTTATTTAGGGTTAGAAGTGGATTTAATTTTCACACTGGCAGAAAATATCAAAACTAGATCGTTATGTCAACAATGAGCCAGTAGAGTTTTTATTTTAGCAAACATTAAGATAATTCATGTTTTATTCTTGGCCCCTCTGGACTTCCATACGTATCACAATCAGAACTACAACAGTTCAGATGTTGATTGTTGCAGCGTGTCTTTTGTTTTTCTGTGTTGCCTTCACTGTCCAGGGCTTTGTAACGGGGGGGAAGGACGGCATCGTGGAGCTCTGGGACGACATGTTCGAGAGATGTTTGAAGACGTACGCTATCAAGAGAGCCGCTCTGTCTCCGTCCTCCAAAGGTCTCACGTCCTTTTATTTATGAGGAGATGTAGAAGTGATGTAGAGAAAAGAGACGAGTCTGGGCAGGAATTCAATGAGGTCGTGGTTATACTTTAAAAGCAACTCAAAAGAGTTTCTGGGATCATAACTGTGTTTTTGAAGCTGCTCGAGGTTCAGAGGGTTAAAGTCACCTGCTCCACACACAGAAATCTGTACCTCTGAAGTCTCGTTTCACATCTCATAATAACTAAAGTTAAGTTTGTTAAAGTTGTGATGGACGCAGTCTGTCTGACGTCTGTTTGTGCATCAGGCCTGCTGCTGGAGGACAACCCGTCCATCAGAGCCATCACTCTGGGTCACGGTCACATCCTGCTGGGGACGAAGAACGGAGAAATCCTGGAGATCGACAAGAGTGGCCCCATGACGCTGCTGGTTCAGGTCAGACACGTGTGGAAATATTCCTGTTGTCCTCTGATGGGGTGGAGTCCACCTTCTGTCCACCAAATTAACCCTGCTTCATAGTGGAACCACAGAGGGATTATTGACTGGACCAGGAGTCAGGGTCCTTTACAATGAGGTTCAACAGTTCTTGTTGGAAAGTCAATCTAATGTCCACAAAGAGACACAACACGACCACAAAGAGACACAACACGACCACAAAGAGACACAAAACGACCACAAAGAGACACAAAACAACCACAAAGAGACACAAAACGCCCACAACGCCCACAAAGAGACACAAAACGCCCACAAAGAGACACAAAACGACCACAAAGACACAAAACGACCACAAAGAGACACAAAACGACCACAAAGAGACACAAAACGACCACAAAGAGACACAAAACGACCACAAAGAGACACAAAATGACCACAAAGAGACACAAAACAACCACAAAGAGACACAAAACGACTACAAAGAGACACAAAATGATTATAAGGAGACACAAAATGACCACAAAGAGACACAACACGACTACAGAGAGACACAACACGACTACAGAGAGACACAACACGACCACAAAGAGACACAAAACAACTACAGAGAGACACTCAGATCTTCAGGACAAAATATCCAATTCCACATATTTGTTCTGACCGTATGTCAAACAATCGAGTGTCTGTGATGCATTCGCTGACTGCAGGAAGTTTGGATCCTCTGCAGGTTTTTGATGATGTTGTTGTGTTGTGTTCAGGGTCACATGGAGGGGGAGGTGTGGGGTTTGGCAGGTCACCCTCTACTTCCTGTCTGCGCCACCGTTAGCGACGACAAAACTCTGAGGATCTGGGAGCTGTCGGCCAATCACCGCATGGTCGCTGTCCGTAAACTGAAGAAGGGTGAGGACTGTGTGTGTGTGTGTGTGTGTGTGTGTGTGTGTGTGTGTGTGTGTGTGTGTGTGTGTGTGTGTGTGTGTGCATATAGATACATATATATGTATATACTGTATACTTTGATGAAGTAATGAAGTTACTTATTACATTTGAAGTAACTTCCTGTTTCCTGTCAGGCGGGCGCTGCTGCGCCTTCTCTCCGGATGGTAAAGCTCTGGCGGTCGGACTGAACGACGGCAGCTTCCTGGTGGTGAACGCCGACACGCTGGAGGACATGGTGACCTTCCACCACCGCAGGGAGCTCATCTCAGACATCTGCTTCTCCCAAGGTACCTGAACTCAGCACACAGGACTGACTGCATGGCTGAAGGTGATTGGTCCGTCTGTGATGAGTTCGCTGTGTGTTTCAGACACAGGGAAGTACCTCGCCGTGGCGTCCCACGACTCCTTTGTGGATATCTACAACGTGCTGACCAGCAAGAGAGTCGGCATCTGTAAAGGAGCAGGCAGCTACATCACACACATCGACTGGGATTCCAGAGGTCACTGCTGTTATGCTAACATGCTAATTGCTAGCAGTAGAATCTAACTTTTAGCTGTTTAGGCTAACTGTGGACTGTGGAAGCTAACTGTTTGCGGTACAGGCTAGCTGTACAATAGTACATTACAAAAAACTCGACAATAAACTCTTTAACACATTAATCTTGTAAACAAGTTTTTCTTGTTAATGTACGACTTTAAACTATATTATATTACCCTCCTCATCCGGTGTCCTAATTTATTGTTTGACCCTACAATGGCCGTAATATGTTGTTGTAAAAACTAGAGTTTACGCTTGTGATTGAAATCCTCAGGCTGTCAGGACAGGGGGGCTTCATGGAGTTTGTCTCTGCAGGTAAACTGCTGCAGGTGAACACCGGAGCTAAAGAGCAGCTGTTTTTCGAGGCTCCTCGAGGACGCAAACAGAGCATCAGCGTGGCCGAGGTCAGTCTGCGTCGGGGTTTTCTTCATCAGCATGTTTCCGTTTCTGAAGATATTCACTCCTGTTTGTGTGTTTCCAGTTTGAGAAGCTGGACTGGGCGAGCTGGACGTCTGTTCTGGGTCCGACCTGCGAGGGAGTATGGCCGACGCTCAGCTTCGTTAACGCCGCCTCGCTCACCAAAGACTGCAAACTGCTCGCAACCGGAGACGACTTCGGCTTCCTCAAACTGTTCAGCTTCCCGTCCCGGGTGAGACGCACTCTGTACGGTTAGCTGTGCTTCCCGTGAGCACTATGTGTTGTAAAGTTGATCAAATGTGAATAAAGTCTGTCCTCTGTCTTTAGACCCTCTGTCTTTAGACCCTCTGTCTTTAGACCCTCTGTCCTCAGACCCTCTGTCTTTAGACCCTCTGTCTTTAGACCCTCTGTCTTTAGACCCTCTGTCCTCAGACCCTCTGTCTTTAGACCCTCTGTCTTTAGACCCTCTGTCCTCAGACCCTCTGTCTTTAGACCCTCTGTCTTTAGACCCTCTGTCCTTAGACCCTCTGTCTTTAGACCCTCTGTCCTTAGACCCTCTGTCCTTAGACCCTCTGTCTTTAGACCCTCTGTCCTTAGACCCTCTGTCCTCTCTGTCCTTAGACCCTCTGTCCTTAGACCCTCTGTCTTTAGACCCTCTGTCCTTAGACCCTCTGTCCTTAGACACTCTGTCCTTAGACCCTCTGTCCTTAGACCCTCTGTCTTTAGACCCTCTGTCCTTAGACACTCTGTCCTTAGACCCTCTGTCCTCATACCCTCTGTCTTTAGACCCTCTGTCTTTAGACCCTCTATCCTTAGACCCTCTGTCTTTAGACCCTCTGTCCTTAAACCCTCTGTCTTTAGACCCTCTGTCCTTAGACCCTCTGTCCTCAGACCCTCTGTCTTTAGACCCTCTGTCCTTAAACCCTCTGTCTTTAGACCCTCTGTCCTTAGACCCTCTGTCCTTAGACCCTCTGTCTTTAGACCCTCTGTCCTTAGACCCTCTGTCTTTAGACCCTCTGTCCTCAGATCCTCTCTCTTTTTAGACCCTCTGTCTTTAGACCCTCTGTCTTTAGACCCTCTGTCCTTAGACCCTCTGTCCTTAGACCCTCTGTCTTTAGACCCTCTGTCCTTAGACCCTCTGTCCTTAGACACTCTGTCCTTAGACCCTCTGTCCTCAGACCCTCTGTCTTTAGACCCTCTGTCTTTAGACCCTCTGTCCTCAGACCCTCTGTCTTTAGACCCTCTGTCCTCAGACCCTCTGTCTTTAGACCCTCTGTCTTTAGACCCTCTGTCCTTAGACCCTCTGTCTTTAGACCCTCTGTCCTTAGACCCTCTGTCTTTAGACCCTCTGTCCTTAGACCCTCTGTCCTCTCTGTCCTTAGACCCTCTGTCTTTAGACCCTCTGTCCTTAGACCCTCTGTCCTTAGACCCTCTGTCTTTAGACCCTCTGTCCTTAGACCCTCTGTCCTTAGACACTCTGTCCTTAGACCCTCTGTCCTTAGACACTCTGTCCTTAGACCCTCTGTCCTCATACCCTCTGTCTTTAGACCCTCTGTCCTTAGACACTCTGTCCTTAGACCCTCTGTCCTCATACCCTCTGTCTTTAGACCCTCTGTCTTTAGACCCTCTATCCTTAGACCCTCTGTCTTTAGACCCTCTGTCCTTAAACCCTCTGTCTTTAGACCCTCTGTCCTTAGACCCCCTGTCCTCAGACCCTCTGTCCTTAGACCCTCTGTCTTTAGACCCTCTGTCCTTAAACCCTCTGTCTTTAGACCCTCTGTCCTTAGACCCTCTGTCCTTAGACCCTCTGTCTTTAGACCCTCTGTCCTTAGACCCTCTGTCTTTAGACCCTCTGTCCTTAGACCCTCTGTCCTTAGACCCTCTGTCTTTAGACCCTCTGTCCTTAGACCCTCTGTCCTTAAACCCTCTGTCTTTAGACCCTCTGTCCTTAGACCCTCTGTCCTTAAACCCTCTGTCTTTAGACCCTCTGTCCTTAGACCCTCTGTCCTTAGACCCTCTGTCTTTAGACCCTCTGTCCTTAGACCCTCTGTCCTTAGACCCTCTGTCCTCAGATCCTCTCTCTTTTTAGACCCTCTGTCTTTAGACCCTCTGTCCTTAGACCCTCTGTCTTTAGACCCTCTGTCCTTAGACCCTCTGTCCTTAGACCCTCTGTCTTTAGACCCTCTATCCTTAGACCCTCTGTCTTTAGACCCTCTGACCTTAAACCCTCTGTCCTTAGACCCTCTGTCCTTAGACCCTCTGTCTTTAGACCCTCTGTCCTTAGACCCTCTGTCTTTAGACCCTCTGTCCTTAGACCCTCTGTCCTTAGACCCTCTGTCTTTAGACCCTCTGTCCTTAGACCCTCTGTCCTTAGACCCTCTGTCCTTAAACCCTCTGTCTTTAGACCCTCTGTCCTTAGACTCTCTGTCCTTAAACCCTCTGTCTTTAGACCCTCTGTCCTTAGACCCTCTGTCCTTAGACCCTCTGTCTTTAGACCCTCTGTCCTTAGACCCTCTGTCCTTAGACCCTCTGTCTTTAGACCCTCTGTCCTTAGAAACTCTGTCCTTAGACCCTCTGTCCTTAGACCCTCTGTCTTTAGACCCTCTGTCCTTAGACCCTCTGTCCTTAGACCCTCTGTCCTCAGATCCTCTCTCTTTTTAGACCCTCTGTCTTTAGACCCTCTGTCTTTAGACCCTCTGTCTTTAGACCCTCTGTCCTTAGACCCTCTGTCCTTAGACCAGGGGTCGGGAACCTTTTTGGCTGGGAGAGCCATAAAAGCCAAATATTTTTTTTATGTATTTCCTTGAGAGCCACATATTTAATAAATTGGAATGCAACTTTACATGTGCATTTTTTAATATAACACGTCTCCGAGTACTAATAGAGGTATCAGTGTTTCATTGAACAGGTGCTCTTTTATTAAATAAACTAAACTCTTATGTTATTTATCTCATTTATGTGCACGTTTCAGTGTTTACTGCACGGGTGTCAAACTCAAGGCAATTATATCCGGCCCGCGAGAAAATATCATATGTCTGTCATAACTGGCCTGCCGGTTTTGGTAATTAAATCAATGCATGGCACAACCACGGGGGACACATTTGAGGAAGAATCTAAATGTGTGAATGAAATGAAAGTTTTTGGAAAGCAAAGAGAAACACAGCACAGATCTCTGGGACGGTGTGAGCTGGACTGTTTGTGCGACATAACGAAGCATCTCACTGTTAAACCTGCAGCTTCAGTGTGATCACAGACATGTGTGATGCAGTGAGAGCGTTCCAAGCCGAGCTGCCTGTGGGAGACTCTGATGCAGCAGGAAACTTTGGACACTACGTGTTTCCAAACACTGACAAACATCTCCACCGCTGTGTTCCCGACAGCATTCTGCTGATCAACTGAGAGCATTTGCCGACTCCCGGTCTACTGCTTGCTTTGCGCAGTTTCTCCTCTGCTCGGTTTCGCGACGGGCGGGGCTCCGCCCCCTACACCCCTACACACACACCTATACACACACACCTATACACACACACCTATACACACACACATATACACACACACCTATACACACACACCTATACACACACACCTATACACACACATATACACACACACACACACACACACACACACCTATACACACACACACACACACGTGTGTAAGTGTGTGCGCTGTGCAGTCTGAGACAGAGCGGAGGAAAGGAGAGGGGAGAACTAAAAACAAATCCGCTGCTAAATGTTTTACTTTAAAATGACACAGTATAATTGTTTATTACCTGTTAATCATGTTAAAAAATGTCAGCTCAAAATTGTCTGCGAGCCATAACGCGTCATCGAAAGAGCCATATATGGCTCGCGAGCCATAGGTTCCCGACCCCTGCCTTAGACCCTCTGTCCTTAGACCCTCTGTCCTCAGACCCTCTGTCCTTAGACCCTCTGTCCTCAGACCCTCTGTCCTCAGACCCTCTGTCTTTAGACCCTCTGTCCTTAGACCCTCTGTCCTTAGACCCTCTGTCCTCAGACCCTCTGTCCTTAGACCCTCTGTCTTTAGACCCTCTGTCCTTACACCCTCTGTCTTTAGACCCTCTGTCCTTATACCCTCTGTCCTCAGACCCTCTGTCCTTAGACCCTCTGTCCTTAGACCCTCTGTCCTTAGACCCTCTGTCTTTAGACCCTCTGTCCTTAGACCCTCTGTCCTCAGACCCTCTGTCCTTAGACCCTCTGTCCTCAGACCCTCTGTCCTCAGACCCTCTGTCCTCAGACCCTCTGTCCTTAGACCCTCGCATCGCACAAGGAAAAACTTCCTAAAAGAAACCCCATAATTAAAGGGGGAACATGTTAGAAACCTCAGGGAGAGACTGAGGAGGGATCCCTCTCCCAGGACGGACAGACGTGCAATAGATGTCGTGTGTACAGGATAAACAACATAGTACAAATACAACATTTGACAGAAATGATGTTGTGTTGAAAAAGAGAAAGTTTGGATGAATCCAGGAAAATGTCAAAAAGGCTTCCCGGTGTCCAGCAGGACCAGGTCAGCAGGCGCAGCCACGATTCATGATCCTGACGTAAACTTTATCAGTGGCAACCTGCCACATGAGAGACAGACACTCTGGGGATGATGCCCCGGATGATGAGTTAGTAACATACATTTACATAAATGCATACAGATAGAGAGGGAGAAGAAGAGAGAGGGAGGGGAGGAGAGAAGAAAAGGAAGAAAGAGGGAGAGGAGGGAAAGAGGAGGAGGAGGAGGAGGAGGAAGAGAGGAGGAGGAGGAGGAAGAGAGGAGGAGGAGATGAAGAGGAGGAAGAGGAAGAGAGAAAGAAGAGGAGGAGAGGAGGAGGAGAGCAGGGAGGAGTCCCCCGGCAGTCTAAGTCTATAGCAACTTTACAGACAGCAGATGTCGTGTGTCAACTTAAAGGTTTTAAATCAAAAAAGAACAAATGTATGAGTTCGCATTAGCTCTGATCCAGAGAAGGTTACATTACACCAAAGATAGCTTTTTGTTGTTATTGTTTAGTGTTTTTATTTGACTTTCTTGTCTTTTTAAATGGGGATTTTATCGGCTCATCATTTCTTCCTGTTCAGGGCCAGTTTGCCAAGTTTAAAAAGTACGTGGGTCACAGCACCAACGTGACCAACGTGCGCTGGTCCAACGACGACTCTGTGCTGCTGTCGGTGGGCGGGGCCGACACGGCGCTGATGATCTGGTCCAGAGAGCCGGCGGGCCACAAAGAGAGCAAAGCTGTGGACAGCGAGGAGTCGGATGATGACACAGAGGAGGACGGAGGTAAAGGAACAACGAGCAGCACGGAGCTTTTATTCTGAAAAACTGATTTTAATCATTGATCCAAACACAAGCCGGAGAAAAGTCATCAAAATATTTCAAGGCCTTGACAAAATGTTTGACTCGTGTAAAGTCCTTTAACCCTTAAAGTGTCTCCATATATTAATATTACTTTCCACTTTCAGTGAGTTAAATCTTTTAACTTCAGTACAAATCATAGCTACAAATATATTCATTTATTTTCTGAATTTGAACTTTTAAGTGTTTTAAGTTCTTCATGTCTCACAGAGTGAGACGTGTGACTGATATATAATATAATGATATATAATATAGTTTGTGCAGGAAACCATGGAAACAGCAGGTGTTTGTCCCAAACATGAGAAAATGTCTCAAACTGCTGAAAATAGTAAAAAGTAAAATTCTGATCCAGATGTGAAGATCAGAGAAAGATTTGATTACATTCTGCTGTAATGTGTTTATCACACACTGATTATAGCAGCTGATGCACTGAATGATAAGATGTGTATTAATATTAACATTAACAGAAATTAAAGGGAAAAGGGTTAAAAGGTTAAGACAGCCCTCAGTTTGTTCTTGGAGGAAATGGACCTGTTTTTGTGTTTCAGGGTACGACAGCGACGTGGCCCGGGAGAAGATGGTGGACTACGTCACCAAGATCTACTCAGCCAGCATCAGGAACATGTCAGGAACCAGACCTCACCTGCAGCACAAAGAGCTTCCTGTGGACGAGAGGTACACACACACACACACACACACACACACACACACACACACACACACACACACACACTGATAGTGTATTATTGGGTGTGTGTGAATACGGTCTGTTCCTGGACCTGTTTCCTGTTCAGGCCTCCGGTGAGTCGAGCTGCTCCGCTGCCGGACAAACTTCTGAAGAACAACGTGACGAAGAAGAAGAAGGTGGTGGAGGTCAGTGCGAGACATCAGGCGCTCCTTGTTCTTCGTCCGACGGGTCCACAGTACCTGGCAGGTTGACAGAGGGAAAAGCTCATGACAAAAACCAACCTGTCGAAACACAACAGATAAACAATGACCTGTATTTTTATTTTTATATATATATATATATATATATATATATATATATATATATATATATATATATATATATATATATATATATATATATATATATATATACACACACTGATCAGCCATAACATTATGACCACCTGCCTAATATTGTGTAGGCCCCCTTTTGCGGCCAAAACAGCCCTGACCCGTCGAGGCATGGCCTCCACTAGACCTCTGAAGGTGTGCTGTGGTATCTGGCACCAAGACGTTAGCAGCAGATCCTTTAAGTCCCGTAAATTGCGAGATGGGGCCTCCATGGATCGGACGCGTTTATCCAGCACATCCCAAGGATGCTCGATTGGAGTGAGATCTGGGGAATTTGAAAGCCAAGTCAACACCTTGAACTCATTGTCGTGTTCCTCAAACCATTCCTGAAGCATTGTTGCAATGTGGCACGGTGCATCATCCTGCTGACAGATGCCATTAGGGAATACCATTTCCATGAAGGGGTGTACTTGGTCTGCAACAATGTTTAGGTAGGTGGTACGTGTCAAAGTAACAGCCACATGGCAGGACTCAAGGTTTCCCAGCAGAAGATGCCCAAAGCATCACACCGCCTCCGACAGCTTGCCTTCTTCCCAGAGTGCATCCTGGTGCCATGTCTTCCCCAGGTAAGTGACGCACACGCACCCGGCCATCCACATGATGTAGACGAAAATGTGATTCATCAGACCAGGCTTCCAGTTCTGATGCTCACGTGCCCATTGTAGGTGGGGCAGCATGGGCACCCTGACCGGTCTGCGGCTACACAACAAACTGCGATGCACTGTGTGTTCTGACACCGTTCTAACAGAACCAGCATTAACTTGTTCAGCTGTTTGAGCTACACTAGCTCTTCTGTTGGATCGGACCACACGGGCCAGCATTCGCTCTCCACGCACACACCCCTCCACTCAAGCCCACCCAGGGGACCAGCACATCGGGTCTAACAAGCGCAAAGCACACCTCCGGCAGCCAAACACCCAAACCTTGCCCTCCATTCGAACATGAGCCTTGACCCCATGACCCTGTCGCTGGTTCACCGGTTTTCCTTCCTTGGACCACTTTTGGTGGGTACTGACCACTGCAGACCGGGAACACCCCGCAAGAGCTGCAGTTTTGGAGATGCTCTGACCGTCGTCTAGCCCAGGGGTTCCCAAACTTTCTGTGGCCAAGGCACACCAAAGACCAAGCCAAAATCTCAAGGCACACCTGTGTTCATATCCGGGCAAAATCCCCTCTAACACATCGTATCACTGTTATCACTCTGTGAACATTTATTTAGTCCTTGTAAGAAGCTGTTCTCCTTCACACTAGCAGAGAGCCTTTGATGTGTCACACTCTAATATTTCCCACCATGCACAAATGGCTAAAACGGGTTCACTTTGACGGATTGTTTTTTTTTAATGATTGTTTTATTTATATTTAGGCCAAAGCATATCAGACCTATTGTTTCTATATTGTGAAATAAGTGTGTAGGACAAAGTACCGATAAAGTACAGTGTTTCCCTGCGCTGCGCCGCCCCCCCCACATTTTTTTGTTTTTGTTTTTTTATATATTCACAACTCACTTTTCACATTGAACAGGTGCTCTTTTATTAAATAAACTAAACGCTTATGTCATTTATCTCATTTATGTGCACGTTTCAG